>NW_027635137.1:0-41133 GCF_949748355.1 Melanostigma gelatinosum | reverse complement strand
AACTAAAAAAATAATTTTTTTCCCAAAGTAACTAAAAAAATATTTTTTTTTCCAAAGTAACTAAAAAAATATTTTTTTTTCCAAAGTAACTAAAAAAATATTTTTTTTCCCAAAGTAACTAAAAAAATATTTTTTTTTTCCAAAGTAACTAAAAAAATATTTTTTTTCCCAAAGAAACTAAAAAAATATTTTTTTTTCCAAAGTAACTAAAAAAATATTTTTTTTTCCAAAGTAACTAAAAAAATATTTTTTTTTCCAAAGTAACTAAAAAAATATATTTTTTTCCAAAGTAACTAAAAAAATATTTTTTTTCCCAAAGAAACTAAAAAAATATTTTTTTTTCCAAAGTAACTAAAAAAAAAATTTTTTTTCCAAAGTAACTAAAAAAATATTTTTTTTTCCAAAGTAACTAAAAAAATATTTTTTTTTCCATGAAACTAAAAAAATATTTTTTTTTCCAAAGTAACTAAAAAATTTTTTTTTTTTCCAAAGAAACTAAAAAAATATTTTTTTTTCCAAAGTAACTAAAAAAAATTTTTTTTTTCCAAAGTAACTAAAAAAATATTTTTTTTTCCAAAGTAACTAAAAAAATATTTTTTTTTCCAAAGTAACTAAAAAAATATTTTTTTTTCCAAAGTAACTAAAAAAATATTTTTTTTTCCAAAGTAACTAAAAAAATTTTTTTTTTTCCAAAGTAACTAAAAAAATAATTTTTTTTCCAAAGTAACTAAAAAAATATTTTTTTTTCCAAAGAAACTAAAAAAATATTTTTTTTTCCAAAGTAACTAAAAAAATATTTTTTTTCCCAAAGTAACTAAAAAAATATTTTTTTTTTCCAAAGTAACTAAAAAAATATTTTTTTTCCCAAAGAAACTAAAAAAATATTTTTTTTTCCAAAGTAACTAAAAAATATATTTTTTTTCCAAAGAAACTAAAAAAATATTTTTTTTTCCAAAGTAACTAAAAAATATTTTTTTTTCCAAAGTAACTAAAAAAATATTTTTTTTTCCAAAGTAACTAAAAAAATATTTTTTTTTCCAAAGTAACTAAAAAAATATTTTTTTTTCCAAAGTAACTAAAAAAATATTTTTTTTCCAAAGTAACTAAAAAAATATTTTTTTTTCCAAAGTAACTAAAAAAATAATTTTTTTTCCAAAGTAACTAAAAAAATATTTTTTTTTCCAAAGAAACTAAAAAAATATTTTTTTTTCCAAAGTAACTAAAAAAATATTTTTTTCCCAAAGTAACTAAAAATTTTTTTTTTTTTCCAAAGTAACTAAAAAAATATATTTTTTTCCCAAAGAAACTAAAAAAATATTATTTTTTTCCAAAGTAACTAAAAAATATATTTTTTTTCCAAAGAAACTAAAAAAATATTTTTTTTTCCAAAGTAACTAAAAAATATTTTTTTTTCCAAAGTAACTAAAAAAATATTTTTTTTTCCAAAGTAACTAAAAAAATATTTTTTTTCCCAAAGTAACTAAAAAAATATTTTTTTTTTCCAAAGTAACTAAAAAAATATTTTTTTTTCCAAAGTAACTAAAAAAATATTTTTTTTTCCAAAGTAACTAAAAAAATATTTTTTTTTCCAAAGTAACTAAAAAAATATTTTTTTTTCCAAAGTAACTAAAAAAATATTTTTTTTTCCAAAGTAACTAAAAAAATATTTTTTTTCCCAAAGAAACTAAAAAAATATTTTTTTTTCCAAAGTAACTAAAAATTTTTTTTTTTCCAAAGAAACTAAAAAAATATTTTTTTTTCCAAAGTAACTAAAAAAAATTTTTTTTTTCCAAAGTAACTAAAAAAATATTTTTTTTTCCAAAGTAACTAAAAAAATTTTTTTTTTCCAAAGTAACTAAAAAAATATATTTTTTTCCAAAGTAACTAAAAAAATATTTTTTTTTCCAAAGTAACTAAAAAAATATTTTTTTTTCCAAAATAACTAAAAAAATATTTTTTTTTCCAAAGTAACTAAAAAAATATTTTTTTTCCAAAGTAACTAAAAAAATATTTTTTTTTTCAAAGTAACTAAAAAAAAATTTTTTTTTCCAAAGTAACTAAAAAAATATTTTTTTTTCCAAAGTAACTAAAAAAATATTTTTTTTTCCAAAGAAACTAAAAAAATATTTTTTTTTCCAAAGTAACTAAAAAAATATTTTTTTTTCCAAAGTAACTAAAAAAATATTTTTTTTTCCAAAGAAACTAAAAAAATATTTTTTTTTCCAAAGAAACTAAAAAAATATTTTTTTTTCCAAAGTAACTAAAAAAATATTTTTTTTCCCAAAGTAACTAAAAAAATATTTTTTTTTCCAAAGTAACTAAAAAAATATTTTTTTTCCCAAAGAAACTAAAAAAATATTTTTTTTTCCAAAGTAACTAAAAAAAAATTTTTTTTCCAAAGTAACTAAAAAAATATTTTTTTTTCCAAAGTAACTAAAAAAATATTTTTTTTTCCAAAGAAACTAAAAAAATATTTTTTTTTCCAAAGTAACTAAAAAAAAATTTTTTTTCCAAAGAAACTAAAAAAATATTTTTTTTTCCAAAGTAACTAAAAAAAATATTTTTTTTCCAAAGTAACTAAAAAAATATTTTTTTCCCAAAGTAACTAAAAAAATATTTTTTTTTTCCAAAGTAACTAAAAAAATATTTTTTTTTCCAAAGTAACTAAAAAAATAATTTTTTTTCCAAAGTAACTAAAAAAATATTTTTTTTTCCAAAGTAACTAAAAAAATATATTTTTTTCCAAAGTAACTAAAAAAATATTTTTTTTTCCAAAGTAACTAAAAAAATATTTTTTTCCCAAAGTAACTAAAAAAATATTTATTTTTCCAAAGAAACTAAAAAAATATTTTTTTTTCCAAAGTAACTAAAAAAATATTTTTTTTTCCAAAGTAACTAAAAAAATATTTTTTTTTCCAAAGTAACTAAAAAAATATTTTTTTTTCCAAAGTAACTAAAAAAATATTTTTTTTCCAAAGTAACTAAAAAAATATTTTTTTTTCCAAAGTAACTAAAAAAATAATTTTTTTCCCAAAGTAACTAAAAAAATATTTTTTTTTCCAAAGTAACTAAAAAAATATTTTTTTTTCCAAAGTAACTAAAAAAATATTTTTTTTCCCAAAGTAACTAAAAAAATATTTTTTTTTTCCAAAGTAACTAAAAAAATATTTTTTTTCCCAAAGAAACTAAAAAAATATTTTTTTTTCCAAAGTAACTAAAAAAATATTTTTTTTTCCAAAGTAACTAAAAAAATATTTTTTTTTCCAAAGTAACTAAAAAAATAATTTTTTTTCCAAAGTAACTAAAAAAATAATTTTTTTTCCAAAGTAACTAAAAAAATATTTTTTTTCCCAAAGTAACTAAAAAAATATTTTTTTTTTCCAAAGTAACTAAAAAAATATTTTTTTTTTCCAAAGTAACTAAAAAAATATTTTTTTTCCCAAAGAAACTAAAAAAATATTTTTTTTCCCAAAGTAACTAAAAAAATATATTTTTTTCCAAAGTAACTAAAAAAATATTTTTTTTCCCAAAGTAACTAAAAAAATATTTTTTTTTTCCAAAGTAACTAAAAAAATATTTTTTTTCCCAAAGAAACTAAAAAAATATTTTTTTTTCCAAAGTAACTAAAAAATATATTTTTTTTCCAAAGAAACTAAAAAAATATTTTTTTTTCCAAAGTAACTAAAAAATATTTTTTTTTCCAAAGTAACTAAAAAAATATTTTTTTTTCCAAAGTAACTAAAAAAATATTTTTTTTTCCAAAGTAACTAAAAAAATATTTTTTTTTCCAAAGTAACTAAAAAAATATTTTTTTTCCAAAGTAACTAAAAAAATATTTTTTTTCTCCAAAGTAACTAAAAAAATAATTTTTTTTCCAAAGTAACTAAAAAAATAATTTTTTTCCCAAAGTAACTAAAAAAATATTTTTTTTTCCAAAGTAACTAAAAAAATATTTTTTTTTCCAAAGTAACTAAAAAAATATTTTTTTTTCCAAAGTAACTAAAAAAATATTTTTTTTTCCAAAGAAACTAAAAAAATATTTTTTTTTCCAAAGTAACTAAAAAAATATTTTTTTTCCCAAAGTAACTAAAAAAATATTTTTTTTTTCCAAAGTAACTAAAAAAATATTTTTTTTCCCAAAGAAACTAAAAAAATATTTTTTTTTCCAAAGTAACTAAAAAATATATTTTTTTTCCAAAGAAACTAAAAAAATATTTTTTTTTCCAAAGTAACTAAAAAATATTTTTTTTTCCAAAGTAACTAAAAAAATATTTTTTTTTCCAAAGTAACTAAAAAAATATTTTTTTTTCCAAAGTAACTAAAAAAATATTTTTTTTTCCAAAGTAACTAAAAAAATATATTTTTTTCCAAAGTAACTAAAAAAATATTTTTTTTTCCAAAGTAACTAAAAAAATATTTTTTTTTCCAAAGTAACTAAAAAAATATTTTTTTTTCCAAAGTAACTAAAAAAATATTTTTTTTCCCAAAGTAACTAAAAAAATATTTCTTTTTCCAAAGAAACTAAAAAAATATTTTTTTTTCCAAAGTAACTAAAAAAATATTTTTTTTTCCAAAGTAACTAAAAAAATATTTTTTTTTCCAAAGTAACTAAAAAAATATTTTTTTTCCCAAAGAAACTAAAAAAATATTTTTTTTCCCAAAGTAACTAAAAAAATTTTTTTTTCCAAAGAAACTAAAAAAATATTTTTTTTTCCAAAGTAACTAAAAAAAAATTTTTTTTTCCAAAGTAACTAAAAAAATATTTTTTTTTCCAAAGTAACTAAAAAAATATTTTTTTTCCAAAGTAACTAAAAAAATATATTTTTTTCCAAAGTAACTAAAAAAATATTTTTTTTTCCAAAGTAACTAAAAAAATATTTTTTTTTCCAAAATAACTAAAAAAATATTTTTTTTTCCAAAGTAACTAAAAAAATATTTTTTTTCCAAAGTAACTAAAAAAATATTTTTTTTTTCAAAGTAACTAAAAAAATATTTTTTTTTCCAAAGTAACTAAAAAATATTTTTTTTTCCAAAGTAACTAAAAAAATATTTTTTTTTCCAAAGAAACTAAAAAAATATTTTTTTTTCCAAAGTAACTAAAAAAATATTTTTTTTTCCAAAGTAACTAAAAAAATATTTTTTTTTCCAAAGTAACTAAAAAAATATTTTTTTTCCAAAGTAACTAAAAAAATATATTTTTTTCCAAAGAAACTAAAAAAATATTTTTTTTTTCCAAAGTAACTAAAAAAAAAATTTTTTTCCAAAGAAACTAAAAAAATATTTTTTTTTTCCAAAGTAACTAAAAAATATATTTTTTTTCCAAAGTAACTAAAAAAATATTTTTTTTTCCAAAGAAACTAAAAAAAAATTTTTTTTTCCAAAGTAACTAAAAAAAAATTTTTTTTTCCAAAGTAACTAAAAAATTATTTTTTTTCCCAAAGTAACTAAAAATTTTTTTTTTTCCAAAGTAACTAAAAAAATATTTTTTTTTCCAAAGTAACTAAAAAATATTTTTTTCCCAAAGTAACTAAAAAATATTTCTTTTTCCAAAGAAACTAAAAAAATATTTTTTTTTCCAAAGTAA
Organism: Melanostigma gelatinosum; assembly: GCF_949748355.1. Taxonomy (NCBI): domain Eukaryota; kingdom Metazoa; phylum Chordata; class Actinopteri; order Perciformes; family Zoarcidae; genus Melanostigma; species Melanostigma gelatinosum. Next base: position 35,549 of record NW_027635137.1, on the reverse strand, counting down.
CTAAAAAAATATTTTTTTTTCCAAAGTAACTAAAAAAATATTTTTTTTTCCAAAGTAACTAAAAAAATATTTTTTTTCCCAAAGAAACTAAAAAATATTTTTTTTCCCAAAGTAACTAAAATTTTTTTTTTTTCCAAAGAAACTAAAAAAATATTTTTTTTTCCAAAGTAACTAAAAAAAAATTTTTTTTCCAAAGTAACTAAAAAAATATTTTTTTTTCCAAAGTAACTAAAAAAATATTTTTTTTCCAAAGTAACTAAAAAAATATATTTTTTTCCAAAGTAACTAAAAAAATATTTTTTTTTCCAAAGTAACTAAAAAATATTTTTTTTTCCAAAGTAACTAAAAAAATATTTTTTTTTCCAAAGTAACTAAAAAAATATTTTTTTTCCAAAGTAACTAAAAAATATTTTTTTTTCCAAAGTAACTAAAAAAATATTTTTTTTCCCAAAGAAACTAAAAAAATATTTTTTTTTTCCAAAGTAACTAAAAATTTTTTTTTTTCCAAAGAAACTAAAAAATATTTTTTTTTCAAAGTAACTAAAAAAAATTTTTTTTTCCAAAGTAACTAAAAAATATTTTTTTTTCCAAAGTAACTAAAAAAATTTTTTTTTCCAAAGTAACTAAAAAAATATATTTTTTCCAAAGTAACTAAAAAAATATTTTTTTTTCCAAAGTAACTAAAAAAATATTTTTTTTTCCAAAATAACTAAAAAAATATTTTTTTTTCCAAAGTAACTAAAAAAATATTTTTTTTCCAAAGTAACTAAAAAAATATTTTTTTTTTCAAAGTAACTAAAAAAAATTTTTTTTTCCAAAGTAACTAAAAAAATATTTTTTTTTCCAAAGTAACTAAAAAAATATTTTTTTTTCCAAAGAAACTAAAAAAATATTTTTTTTTCCAAAGTAACTAAAAAAATATTTTTTTTTTCCAAAGTAACTAAAAAAATATTTTTTTTTCCAAAGAAACTAAAAAAATATTTTTTTTTCCAAAGAAACTAAAAAAATATTTTTTTTTCCAAAGTAACTAAAAAAATATTTTTTTCCCAAAGTAACTAAAAAAATATTTTTTTTCCAAAGTAACTAAAAAAATATTTTTTTTCCCAAAGAAACTAAAAAAATATTTTTTTTTCCAAAGTAACTAAAAAAAAATTTTTTTTCCAAAGTAACTAAAAAAATATTTTTTTTTCCAAAGTAACTAAAAAAATATTTTTTTTTCCAAAGAAACTAAAAAAATATTTTTTTTTCCAAAGTAACTAAAAAAAAAAATTTTTTCCAAAGAAACTAAAAAAATATTTTTTTTTCCAAAGTAACTAAAAAAATATTTTTTTTCCAAAGTAACTAAAAAATATTTTTTTCCCAAAGTAACTAAAAAAATATTTTTTTTTTCCAAAGTAACTAAAAAAATATTTTTTTTTCCAAAGTAACTAAAAAAATAATTTTTTTTCCAAAGTAACTAAAAAAATATTTTTTTTTCCAAAGTAACTAAAAAAATATATTTTTTTCCAAAGTAACTAAAAAATATTTTTTTTTCCAAAGTAACTAAAAAAATATTTTTTTCCCAAAGTAACTAAAAAAATATTTATTTTTCCAAAGAAACTAAAAAAATATTTTTTTTTCCAAAGTAACTAAAAAAATATTTTTTTTTCCAAAGTAACTAAAAAAATATTTTTTTTTCCAAAGTAACTAAAAAATTTTTTTTTTTTCCAAAGTAACTAAAAAATATTTTTTTTCCAAAGTAACTAAAAAAATATTTTTTTTCCAAAGTAACTAAAAAAATAATTTTTTTCCCAAAGTAACTAAAAAAATATTTTTTTTTCCAAAGTAACTAAAAAAATATTTTTTTTTCCAAAGTAACTAAAAAAATATTTTTTTTCCCAAAGTAACTAAAAAAATATTTTTTTTTTCCAAAGTAACTAAAAAAATATTTTTTTTCCCAAAGAAACTAAAAAATATTTTTTTTTCCAAAGTAACTAAAAAATATTTTTTTTTCCAAAGTAACTAAAAAAATATTTTTTTTTCCAAAGTAACTAAAAAAATAATTTTTTTTCCAAAGTAACTAAAAAAATAATTTTTTTTCCAAAGTAACTAAAAAAATATTTTTTTCCCCAAAGTAACTAAAAAATATTTTTTTTTTCCAAAGTAACTAAAAAAATATATTTTTTTTCCAAAGTAACTAAAAAAATATTTTTTTTCCCAAAGAAACTAAAAAAATATTTTTTTTTCCAAAGTAACTAAAAAAATATATTTTTTTCCAAAGTAACTAAAAAATATTTTTTTTCCCAAAGTAACTAAAAAATATTTTTTTTTTCCAAAGTAACTAAAAAAATATTTTTTTTCCCAAAGAAACTAAAAAAATATTTTTTTTTCCAAAGTAACTAAAAAATATATTTTTTTTCCAAAGAAACTAAAAAAATATTTTTTTTTCCAAAGTAACTAAAAAATATTTTTTTTTCCAAAGTAACTAAAAAAATATTTTTTTTTCCAAAGTAACTAAAAAATATTTTTTTTTCCAAAGTAACTAAAAAAATATTTTTTTTTCCAAAGTAACTAAAAAATATTTTTTTTCCAAAGTAACTAAAAAAATATTTTTTTTTCCAAAGTAACTAAAAAAATAATTTTTTTTCCAAAGTAACTAAAAAAATAATTTTTTTCCCAAAGTAACTAAAAAAATATTTTTTTTTCCAAAGTAACTAAAAAAATATTTTTTTTTCCAAAGTAACTAAAAAAATATTTTTTTTTCCAAAGTAACTAAAAAAATATTTTTTTTTCCAAAGAAACTAAAAAAATATTTTTTTTTCCAAAGTAACTAAAAAAATATTTTTTTTCCCAAAGTAACTAAAAAAATATTTTTTTTTTCCAAAGTAACTAAAAAAATATTTTTTTTCCCAAAGAAACTAAAAAAATATTTTTTTTTCCAAAGTAACTAAAAAATATATTTTTTTTCCAAAGAAACTAAAAAAATTTTTTTTTTTCCAAAGTAACTAAAAAATATTTTTTTTTCCAAAGTAACTAAAAAAATATTTTTTTTTCCAAAGTAACTAAAAAAATATTTTTTTTTCCAAAGTAACTAAAAAAATATTTTTTTTCCAAAGTAACTAAAAAAATATATTTTTTTCCAAAGTAACTAAAAAAATATTTTTTTTCCAAAGTAACTAAAAAATATTTTTTTTTCCAAAGTAACTAAAAAAATATTTTTTTTCCAAAGTAACTAAAAAAATATTTTTTTTCCCAAAGTAACTAAAAAAATATTTCTTTTTCCAAAGAAACTAAAAAAATATTTTTTTTTCCAAGTAACTAAAAAAATATTTTTTTTCCAAAGTAACTAAAAAAATATTTTTTTTTCCAAAGTAACTAAAAAAATATTTTTTTTTCCCAAAGAAACTAAAAAAATATTTTTTTTCCCAAAGTAACTAAAAAATTTTTTTTTTCCAAAGAAACTAAAAAAATATTTTTTTTTCCAAAGTAACTAAAAAAAATTTTTTTTTCCAAAGTAACTAAAAAAATATTTTTTTTTCCAAAGTAACTAAAAAAATATTTTTTTTCCAAAGTAACTAAAAAAATATATTTTTTTCCAAAGTAACTAAAAAAATATATTTTTTTCCAAAGTAACTAAAAAAATATTTTTTTTTCCAAAATAACTAAAAAAATATTTTTTTTTCCAAAGTAACTAAAAAAATATTTTTTTTCCAAAGTAACTAAAAAAATATTTTTTTTTTCAAAGTAACTAAAAAAATATTTTTTTTTCCAAAGTAACTAAAAAAATATTTTTTTTCCAAAGTAACTAAAAAAATATTTTTTTTTCCAAAGAAACTAAAAAAATATTTTTTTTTCCAAAGTAACTAAAAAAATATTTTTTTTTCCAAAGTAACTAAAAAAATATTTTTTTTTCCAAAGTAACTAAAAAAATATTTTTTTCCAAAGTAACTAAAAAAATATATTTTTTTCCAAAGAAACTAAAAAAATATTTTTTTTTCCAAAGTAACTAAAAAAAAAATTTTTTTTCCAAAGAAACTAAAAAAATATATTTTTTTTTCCAAAGTAACTAAAAAATATATTTTTTTTCCAAAGTAACTAAAAAAATATTTTTTTTTCCAAAGAAACTAAAAAATATTTTTTTTTCCAAAGTAACTAAAAAAAAAAATTTTTTTTCCAAAGTAACTAAAAAATTATTTTTTTTCCCAAAGTAACTAAAATTTTTTTTTTTTTCCAAAGTAACTAAAAAAATATTTTTTTTTCCAAAGTAACTAAAAAATATTTTTTTTCCCAAAGTAACTAAAAAAATATTTCTTTTTCCAAAGAAACTAAAAAAATATTTTGTTTTCCAAAGTAACTAAAAAAATATTTTTTTTTCCAAAGTAACTAAAAAAATATTTTTTTTTCCAAAGTAACTAAAAAAATATTTTTTTTCCCAAAGAAACTAAAAAAATATTTTTTTTCCCAAAGTAACTAAAATTTTTTTTTTTTCCAAAGAAACTAAAAAAATATTTTTTTTTCCAAAGTAACTAAAAAAAAATTTTTTTTCCAAAGTAACTAAAAAAATATTTTTTTTTCCAAAGTAACTAAAAAAATATTTTTTTTCCAAAGTAACTAAAAAAATATATTTTTTTCCAAAGAAACTAAAAAAATATTTTTTTTTCCAAAGTAACTAAAAAAAAAATTTTTTTCCAAAGAAACTAAAAAAATATATTTTTTTTTCCAAAGTAACTAAAAAATATATTTTTTTTCCAAAGTAACTAAAAAAATTTTTTTTTTTCCAAAGAAACTAAAAAATATTTTTTTTTCCAAAGTAACTAAAAAAAATTTTTTTTTCCAAAGTAACTAAAAAATTATTTTTTTTCCCAAAGTAACTAAAATTTTTTTTTTTTTTCCAAAGTAACTAAAAAAATATTTTTTTTTCCAAAGTAACTAAAAAAAATTTTTTTTTTCCAAAGTAACTAAAAAATATTTTTTTTTCCAAAGTAACTAAAAAAATATTTTTTCCCCAAAGTAACTAAAAAAATATTTTTTTTTCCAAAGTAACTAAAAAAATATTTTTTTTTCCAAAGTAACTAAAAAATATTTTTTTTTCCAAAGTAACTAAAAAAATATTTTTTTTTCCAAAGTAACTAAAAAAATATATTTTTTTCCAAAGTAACTAAAAAAATATTTTTTTTTCCAAAGTAACTAAAAAAATATTTTTTTCCCAAAGTAACTAAAAAAATATTTCTTTTTCCAAAGAAACTAAAAAAATATTTTTTTTTCCAAAGTAACTAAAAAAATATTTTTTTTTCCAAAGTAACTAAAAAAATATTTTTTTTCCCAAAGAAACTAAAAAAATATTTTTTTTCCCAAGAAACTAAAAAAATATTTTTTTTTCCAAAGTAACTAAAAATTTTTTTTTTTTTCCAAAGAAACTAAAAAAATATTTTTTTTCCAAAGTAACTAAAAAATTTTTTTTTTTCCAAAGTAACTAAAAAAAAATTTTTTTTTTCCAAAGTAACTAAAAAAATTTTTTTTTTTCCAAAGTAACTAAAAAAATATTTTTTTCCAAAGTAACTAAAAAAATATTTTTTTTCCAAAGTAACTAAAAAAATATTTTTTTTTTCCAAAGTAACTAAAAAATATTTTTTTTTCCAAAGTAACTAAAAAAATATTTTTTTTTCCAAAGTAACTAAAAAAATATATTTTTTTCCAAAGTAACTAAAAAAATATTTTTTTTTCCAAAATAACTAAAAAAATATTTTTTTTTCCAAAGTAACTAAAAAATATTTTTTTCCAAAGTAACTAAAAAAATAATTTTTTTTCCAAAGTAACTAAAAAAATATTTTTTTTTCCAAAGAAACTAAAAAATATTTTTTTTTCCAAAGTAACTAAAAAAATTCCAAAGAAACTAAAAAAATATTTTTTTTTCCAAAGTAACTAAAAAAATATTTTTTTTTCCAAAGTAACTAAAAAAATATTTTTTTTTCCAAAGTAACTAAAAAATTTTTTTTTTTTCCAAAGTAACTAAAAAAATTTTTTTTTTTCCAAAGTAACTAAAAAAATTTTTTTTTCCCAAAGTAACTAAAAAAATATTTTTTTTCCAAAGTAACTAAAAAAAATTTTTTTTTTCCAAAGTAACTAAAAAAATATTTTTTTTTCCAAAGTAACTAAAAAAATATTTTTTTTCCAAAGTAACTAAAAAAATATTTTTTTTCCAAAGTAACTAAAAAAATATTTTTTTTTCCAAAGTAACTAAAAAAATATTTTTTTTCCCAAAGAAACTAAAAAAATATTTTTTTTTCCAAAGTAACTAAAAAAATATTTTTTTTTCCAAAGTAACTAAAAAAATATTTTTTTTTCCAAAGTAACTAAAAAAATAATTTTTTTTCCAAAGTAACTAAAAAATAATTTTTTTTCCAAAGTAACTAAAAAAATATTTTTTTTCCCAAAGTAACTAAAAAAATATTTTTTTTTTTCCAAAGTAACTAAAAAAATATTTTTTTTTTCCAAAGTAACTAAAAAAATATTTTTTTTCCCAAAGAAACTAAAAAAATATTTTTTTTTCCAAAGTAACTAAAAAAATATTTTTTTTTCCAAAGTAACTAAAAAAATATTTTTTTTTCCAAAGTAACTAAAAAAATATTTTTTTTTCCAAAGTAACTAAAAAAATATTTTTTTTCCAAAGTAATTAAAAAAATATTTTTTTTTCCAAAGTAACTAAAAAAATATTTTTTTTTCCAAAGTAACTAAAAAAATAATTTTTTTCCCAAAGTAACTAAAAAAATATTTTTTTTTCCAAAGTAACTAAAAAAATATTTTTTTTTCCAAAGTAATTAAAAAAATATTTTTTTTTCCAAAGTAACTAAAAAAATATTTTTTTTTCCAAAGAAACTAAAAAAATATTTTTTTTTCCAAAGTAACTAAAAAAATATTTTTTTTCCCAAAGTAACTAAAAAAATATTATTTTTTTTCCAAAGTAACTAAAAAAATATTTTTTTTCCCAAAGAAACTAAAAAAATATTTTTTTTTCCAAAGTAACTAAAAAAAATATTTTTTTTCCAAAGAAACTAAAAAAATATTTTTTTTTCCAAAGTAACTAAAAAATATTTTTTTTTCCAAAGTAACTAAAAAAATATTTTTTTTCCAAAGTAACTAAAAAAATATTTTTTTTTCCAAAGTAACTAAAAAAATATTTTTTTTTCCAAATTAAACTAAAAAAATATTTTTTTTTCCAAAGTAACTAAAAAAATATTTTTTTTCCCAAAGTAACTAAAAAAATATTTTTTTTTCCAAAGTAACTAAAAAAATATATTTTTTTCCAAAGTAACTAAAAAAATATTTTTTTTCCCAAAGTAACTAAAAAAATATTTCTTTTTCCAAAGAAACTAAAAAAATATTTTTTTTTCCAAAGTAACTAAAAAAATATTTTTTTTTCCAAAGTAACTAAAAAAATATTTTTTTTTCCAAAGTAACTAAAAAAATATTTTTTTTCCCAAAGAAACTAAAAAAATATTTTTTTTCCCAAAGTAACTAAAATTTTTTTTTTTTCCAAAGAAACTAAAAAAATATTTTTTTTTCCAAAGTAACTAAAAAAAAATTTTTTTTTCCAAAGTAACTAAAAAAATATTTTTTTTTCCAAAGTAACTAAAAAAATATTTTTTTTCCAAAGTAACTAAAAAAATATATTTTTTTCCAAAGTAACTAAAAAAATATTTTTTTTTCCAAAGTAACTAAAAAAATATTTTTTTTTCCAAAATAACTAAAAAAATATTTTTTTTTCCAAAGTAACTAAAAAAATATTTTTTTTCCAAAGTAACTAAAAAAATATTTTTTTTTTCAAAGTAACTAAAAAAATATTTTTTTTTCCAAAGTAACTAAAAAAATATTTTTTTTTCCAAAGTAACTAAAAAAATATATTTTTTTCCAAAGAAACTAAAAAAATATTTTTTTTTCCAAAGTAACTAAAAAAATATTTTTTTTTCCAAAGTAACTAAAAAAATATTTTTTTTTCCAAAGTAACTAAAAAAATATTTTTTTTTCCAAAGTAACTAAAAAAATATTTTTTTTTCCAAAGAAACTAAAAAAATATTTTTTTTTCCAAAGTAACTAAAAAATATATTTTTTTTCCAAAGTAACTAAAAAAATATTTTTTTTTCCAAAGAAACTAAAAAAATATTTTTTTTTTCCAAAGTAACTAAAAAAAATTTTTTTTTTCCAAAGTAACTAAAAAATTATTTTTTTTCCCAAAGTAACTAAAAAATTTTTTTTTTTTCCAAAGTAACTAAAAAAATATTTTTTTTCCAAAGTAACTAAAAAAAATTTTTTTTTTCCAAAGTAACTAAAAAAATATTTTTTTTTCCAAAGTAACTAAAAAAATATTTTTTTCCCAAAGTAACTAAAAAAATATTTTTTTTTCCAAAGTAACTAAAAAAATATTTTTTTTTCCAAAGTAACTAAAAAAATATTTTTTTTTCCAAAGTAACTAAAAAAATATTTTTTTTTCCAAAGTAACTAAAAAAATATATTTTTTTCCAAAGTAACTAAAAAAATATTTTTTTTTCCAAAGTAACTAAAAAAATATTTTTTTTCCCAAAGTAACTAAAAAAATATTTCTTTTTCCAAAGAAACTAAAAAAATATTTTTTTTTCCAAAGTAACTAAAAAAATATTTTTTTTTCCAAAGTAACTAAAAAAATATTTTTTTTCCCAAAGAAACTAAAAAAATATTTTTTTTCCCAAAGAAACTAAAAAAATATTTTTTTTTCCAAAGTAACTAAAAAAATTTTTTTTTTTCCAAAGAAACTAAAAAAATATTATTTTTTTCCAAAGTAACTAAAAAAATTTTTTTTTTTCCAAAGTAACTAAAAAAAATTTTTTTTTTCCAAAGTAACTAAAAATTTATTTTTTTTTCCAAAGTAACTAAAAAAATATTTTTTTTCCAAAGTAACTAAAAAAATATTTTTTTTCCAAAGTAACTAAAAAAATATTTTTTTTTCCAAAGTAACTAAAAAAATATTTTTTTTTCCAAAGTAACTAAAAAAATATATTTTTTTCCAAAGTAACTAAAAAAATATATTTTTTTCCAAAGTAACTAAAAAAATATTTTTTTTTCCAAAATAACTAAAAAAATATATTTTTTTCCAAAGTAACTAAAAAATATTTTTTTTCCAAAGTAACTAAAAAAATAATTTTTTTTCCAAAGTAACTAAAAAAATATTTTTTTTTCCAAAGAAACTAAAAAAATATTTTTTTTTCCAAAGTAACTAAAAAAATATTTTTTTTTCCAAAGTAACTAAAAAAATATTTTTTTTTCCAAAGTAACTAAAAAAATATTTTTTTCCCAAAGTAACTAAAAAAATATTTTTTTTTCCAAAGTAACTAAAAAAATTTTTTTTTTCCAAAGTAACTAAAAAAATATTTTTTTTTCCAAAGTAACTAAAAAAATATTTTTTTTCCAAAGTAACTAAAAAAATATTTTTTTTCCAAAGTAACTAAAAAAATATTTTTTTTTCCAAAGTAACTAAAAAAATATTTTTTTTTCCAAAGTAACTAAAAAAATATATTTTTTTCCATAATAACTAAAAAAATATATTTTTTTTCCAAAGTAACTAAAAAAATATTTTTTTTCCAAAGTAACTAAAAAAATATTTTTTTTTCCAAAGTAACTAAAAAAATATTTTTTTTTCCAAAGTAACTAAAAAAATATTTTTTTTTCCAAAGTAACTAAAAAAATAATTTTTTTCCCAAAGAAACTAAAAAAATATTTTTTTTTCCAAAGTAACTAAAAAAAAAAATTTTTTCCAAAGTAACTAAAAAAATATTTTTTTTTCCAAAGTAACTAAAAAAATATTTTTTTTTCCAAAGAAACTAAAAAAATATTTTTTTTTCCAAAGTAACTAAAAAATTATTTTTTTTTCCAAAGAAACTAAAAAAATATATTTTTTTTCCAAAGTAACTAAAAAATATATTTTTTTTCCAAAGTAACTAAAAAAATATTTTTTTTTCCAAAGTAACTAAAAAAATATTTTTTTTTCCAAAGTAACTAAAAAAATATTTTTTTTCCAAAGTAACTAAAAAAATATTTTTTTTTCCAAAGTAACTAAAAAAATATTTTTTTTTCCAAAGTAACTAAAAAAATAATTTTTTTTCCAAAGTAACTAAAAACATATTTTTTTTCCAAAGAAACTAAAAAAATTTTTTTTTTCCAAAGTAACTAAAAAAATATTTTTTTTTTTCCAAAGTAACTAAAAAAATATTTTTTTTCCAAAGTAACTAAAAAAATATTTTTTTTTCCAAAGTAACTAAAAAAATATTTTTTTTTCCAAAGTAACTAAAAAAATATTTTTTTTTCCAAAGTAACTAAAAAAATATTTTTTTTTCCAAAGAAACTAAAAAAATATTTTTTTTTCCAAAGTAACTAAAAAAATATTTTTTTTCCCAAAGTAACTAAAAAAATATTTTTTTTTTCCAAAGTAACTAAAAAAATATTTTTTTCCCAAAGAAACTAAAAAAATATTTTTTTTTCCAAAGTAACTAAAAAAAATATTTTTTTTCCAAAGAAACTAAAAAAATATTTTTTTTTCCAAAGTAACTAAAAAATATTTTTTTTTCCAAAGTAACTAAAAAATTTTTTTTTTTTCCAAAGTAACTAAAAAAATATTTTTTTTTCCAAAGTAACTAAAAAAATATATTTTTTTCCAAAGTAACTAAAAAAATATTTTTTTTTCCAAAGTAACTAAAAAAATATTTTTTTTTCCAAAGTAACTAAAAAAATATTTTTTTTTCCAAAGTAACTAAAAAAATATTTTTTTTTCCAAAGTAACTAAAAAAATATTTTTTTTTCCAAAGTAACTAAAAAAATATTTTTTTTCCCAAAGAAACTAAAAAAATATTTTTTTTCCCAAAGTAACTAAAAATTTTTTTTTTTTCCAAAGAAACTAAAAAAATATTTTTTTTTCCAAAGTAACTAAAAAAATTTTTTTTTTTCCAAAGTAACTAAAAAAATTTTTTTTTTTCCAAAGTAACTAAAAAAATTTTTTTTTTCCAAAGTAACTAAAAAAATATATTTTTTTCCAAAGTAACTAAAAAATTTTTTTTTTTCCAAAGTAACTAAAAAAATTTTTTTTTTTCCAAAATAACTAAAAAAATATTTTTTTTTCCAAAGTAACTAAAAAAATATTTTTTTTCCAAAGTAACTAAAAAAATATTTTTTTTTTCAAAGTAACTAAAAAAATATTTTTTTTTCCAAAGTAACTAAAAAAATATTTTTTTTTCCAAAGTAACTAAAAAAATATTTTTTTTTCCAAAGAAACTAAAAAAATATTTTTTTTTCCAAAGTAACTAAAAAAATATTTTTTTTTCCAAAGTAACTAAAAAAATATTTTTTTTTCCAAAGAAACTAAAAAAAAATATATTTTTTTCCAAAGTAACTAAAAAAATATTTTTTTTTCCAAAGAAACTAAAAAAATATTTTTTTTTCCAAAGTAACTAAAAAAATATTTTTTTTCCCAAAGTAACTAAAAAAATATTTTTTTTTTCCAAAGTAACTAAAAAAATATTTTTTTTCCCAAAGAAACTAAAAAAATATTTTTTTTTCCAAAGTAACTAAAAAAAAAATTTTTTTTCCAAAGTAACTAAAAAAATATTTTTTTTTCCAAAGTAACTAAAAAAATTTTTTTTTTTCCATGAAACTAAAAAAATATTTTTTTTTCCAAAGTAACTAAAAAAATTTTTTTTTTTCCAAAGAAACTAAAAAAATATTTTTTTTTCCAAAGTAACTAAAAAAAATTTTTTTTTTCCAAAGTAACTAAAAAAATTTTTTTTTTTCCAAAGTAACTAAAAAAATATTTTTTTTTCCAAAGTAACTAAAAAAATATTTTTTTTTCCAAAGTAACTAAAAAAATATTTTTTTTTCCAAAGTAACTAAAAAAATATTTTTTTTTCCAAAGTAACTAAAAAAATAATTTTTTTTCCAAAGTAACTAAAAAAATATTTTTTTTTCCAAAGAAACTAAAAAAAATATTTTTTTTTCCAAAGTAACTAAAAAAATATTTTTTTTCCCAAAGTAACTAAAAAAATATTTTTTTTTTCCAAAGTAACTAAAAAAATATTTTTTTTCCCAAAGAAACTAAAAAAATATTTTTTTTTCCAAAGTAACTAAAAAATATATTTTTTTTCCAAAGAAACTAAAAAAATATTTTTTTTTCCAAAGTAACTAAAAAATATTTTTTTTTCCAAAGTAACTAAAAAAATATTTTTTTTTCCAAAGTAACTAAAAAAATATTTTTTTTTCCAAAGTAACTAAAAAAATATTTTTTTTTCCAAAGTAACTAAAAAAATATTTTTTTTCCAAAGTAACTAAAAAAATATTTTTTTTTCCAAAGTAACTAAAAAAATAATTTTTTTTCCAAAGTAACTAAAAAAATATTTTTTTTTCCAAAGTAACTAAAAAAATATTTTTTTTTCCAAAGTAACTAAAAAAATTTTTTTTTTTCCAAATTAACTAAAAAAATATTTTTTTTTCCAAAGTAACTAAAAAAATATTTTTTTTTCCAAAGTAACTAAAAAAATATTTTTTTTTCCAAAATAACTAAAAAAATATTTTTTTTTCCAAAGTAACTAAAAAAATATTTTTTTTCCAAAGTAACTAAAAAAATATTTTTTTTTTCAAAGTAACTAAAAAAATATTTTTTTTTCCAAAGTAACTAAAAAAATATTTTTTTTTCCAAAGTAACTAAAAAAATATTTTTTTTTCCAAAGAAACTAAAAAAATATTTTTTTTTCCAAAGTAACTAAAAAAATATTTTTTTTTCCAAAGTAACTAAAAAAATATTTTTTTTCCAAAGTAACTAAAAAAATATTTTTTTTTCCAAAGTAACTAAAAAAATATTTTTTTTTCCAAAGAAACTAAAAAAATATTTTTTTTTCCAAAGTAACTAAAAAAAAAAAAATTTTTCCAAAGAAACTAAAAAAATATATATTTTTTTCCAAAGTAACTAAAAAATATATTTTTTTTCCAAAGTAACTAAAAAAATATTTTTTTTTCCAAAGAAACTAAAAAAATATTTTTTTTTCCAAAGTAACTAAAAAAAATTTTTTTTTTCCAAAGTAACTAAAAAATTATTTTTTTTCCCAAAGTAACTAAAAAATTTTTTTTTTTTCCAAAGTAACTAAAAAAATATTTTTTTTTCCAAAGTAACTAAAAAAATATTTTTTTTTCCAAAGTAACTAAAAAAATATTTTTTTTTCCAAAGTAACTAAAAAAATATTTTTTTCCCAAAGTAACTAAAAAAATATTTTTTTTTCCAAAGTAACTAAAAAAATATTTTTTTTTCCAAAGTAACTAAAAAAATATTTTTTTTTCCAAAGTAACTAAAAAAATATTTTTTTTTCCAAAGTAACTAAAAAAATATATTTTTTTCCAAAGTAACTAAAAAAATATTTTTTTTTCCAAAGTAACTAAAAAAATATTTTTTTTCCCAAAGTAACTAAAAAAATATTTCTTTTTCCAAAGAAACTAAAAAAATATTTTTTTTTCCAAAGTAACTAAAAAAATATTTTTTTTTCCAAAGTAACTAAAAAAATATTTTTTTTCCCAAAGAAACTAAAAAAATATTTTTTTTCCCAAAGAAACTAAAAAAATATTTTTTTTTCCAAAGTAACTAAAAAATTTTTTTTTTTCCAAAGAAACTAAAAAAATATTTTTTTTTCCAAAGTAACTAAAAAAATTTTTTTTTTTCCAAAGTAACTAAAAAAAATTTTTTTTTTCCAAAGTAACTAAAAATTTATTTTTTTTTCCAAAGTAACTAAAAAAATATTTTTTTTCCAAAGTAACTAAAAAAATATTTTTTTTCCAAAGTAACTAAAAAAATATTTTTTTTTCCAAAGTAACTAAAAAAATATTTTTTTTTCCAAAGTAACTAAAAAAATATATTTTTTTCCAAAGTAACTAAAAAAATATATTTTTTTCCAAAGTAACTAAAAAAATATTTTTTTTTCCAAAATAACTAAAAAAATATATTTTTTTCCAAAGTAACTAAAAAATATTTTTTTTCCAAAGTAACTAAAAAAATAATTTTTTTTCCAAAGTAACTAAAAAAATATTTTTTTTTCCAAAGAAACTAAAAAAATATTTTTTTTTCCAAAGTAACTAAAAAAATATTTTTTTCCCAAAGTAACTAAAAAAATATATTTTTTTTCCAAAGTAACTAAAAAAATTTTTTTTTTCCAAAGTAACTAAAAAAATATTTTTTTTTCCAAAGTAACTAAAAAAATATTTTTTTTCCAAAGTAACTAAAAAAATATTTTTTTTCCAAAGTAACTAAAAAAATATTTTTTTTTCCAAAGTAACTAAAAAAATATTTTTTTTTCCAAAGTAACTAAAAAAATATTTTTTTTTCCATAATAACTAAAAAAATATATTTTTTTTCCAAAGTAACTAAAAAAATATTTTTTTTCCAAAGTAACTAAAAAAATATTTTTTTTTCCAAAGTAACTAAAAAAATATTTTTTTTTCCAAAGTAACTAAAAAAATATTTTTTTTTCCAAAGTAACTAAAAAAATAATTTTTTTCCCAAAGAAACTAAAAAAATATTTTTTTTTCCAAAGTAACTAAAAAAAAAAAATTTTTCCAAAGTAACTAAAAAAATATTTTTTTTTCCAAAGTAACTAAAAAAATATTTTTTTTTCCAAAGAAACTAAAAAAATATTTTTTTTTCCAAAGTAACTAAAAAATTATTTTTTTTTCCAAAGAAACTAAAAAAATATATTTTTTTTCCAAAGTAACTAAAAAATATATTTTTTTTCCAAAGTAACTAAAAAAATATTTTTTTTTCCAAAGTAACTAAAAAAATATTTTTTTTTCCAAAGTAACTAAAAAAATATTTTTTTTCCAAAGTAACTAAAAAAATATTTTTTTTTCCAAAGTAACTAAAAAAATATTTTTTTTTCCAAAGTAACTAAAAAAATAATTTTTTTTCCAAAGTAACTAAAAACATATTTTTTTTCCAAAGAAACTAAAAAAATTTTTTTTTTCCAAAGTAACTAAAAAAATATTTTTTTTTTTCCAAAGTAACTAAAAAAATATTTTTTTTCCAAAGTAACTAAAAAAATATTTTTTTTTCCAAAGTAACTAAAAAAATTTTTTTTTTTCCAAAGTAACTAAAAAAATATTTTTTTTTCCAAAGTAACTAAAAAAATATTTTTTTTTCCAAAGAAACTAAAAAAATATTTTTTTTTCCAAAGTAACTAAAAAAATATTTTTTTTCCCAAAGTAACTAAAAAAATATTTTTTTTTTCCAAAGTAACTAAAAAAATATTTTTTTCCCAAAGAAACTAAAAAAATATTTTTTTTCCAAAGTAACTAAAAAAAATATTTTTTTTCCAAAGAAACTAAAAAAATATTTTTTTTTCCAAAGTAACTAAAAAATATTTTTTTTTCCAAAGTAACTAAAAAAATTTTTTTTTTTCCAAAGTAACTAAAAAAATATTTTTTTTTCCAAAGTAACTAAAAAAATATTTTTTTTTCCAAAGTAACTAAAAAAATATTTTTTTTCCAAAGTAACTAAAAAAATATTTTTTTTTCCAAAGTAACTAAAAAAATATTTTTTTTTCCAAAGTAACTAAAAAAATATTTTTTTTTCCAAAGTAACTAAAAAAATATTTTTTTTTCCAAAGTAACTAAAAAAATATTTTTTTTCCCAAAGAAACTAAAAAAATATTTTTTTTCCCAAAGTAACTAAAAATTTTTTTTTTTTCCAAAGAAACTAAAAAAATATTTTTTTTTCCAAAGTAACTAAAAAATTTTTTTTTTTTCCAAAGTAACTAAAAAAATTTTTTTTTTTCCAAAGTAACTAAAAAAATTTTTTTTTTCCAAAGTAACTAAAAAAATATATTTTTTTCCAAAGTAACTAAAAATTTTTTTTTTTTCCAAAGTAACTAAAAAAAATTTTTTTTTTCCAAAATAACTAAAAAAATATTTTTTTTTCCAAAGTAACTAAAAAAATATTTTTTTTCCAAAGTAACTAAAAAAATATTTTTTTTTTCAAAGTAACTAAAAAAATATTTTTTTTTCCAAAGTAACTAAAAAAATATTTTTTTTTCCAAAGTAACTAAAAAAATATTTTTTTTTCCAAAGAAACTAAAAAAATATTTTTTTTTCCAAAGTAACTAAAAAAATATTTTTTTTTCCAAAGTAACTAAAAAAATATTTTTTTTTCCAAAGAAACTAAAAAAAAATATATTTTTTTCCAAAGTAACTAAAAAAATATTTTTTTTTCCAAAGAAACTAAAAAAATATTTTTTTTTCCAAAGTAACTAAAAAAATATTTTTTTTCCCAAAGTAACTAAAAAAATATTTTTTTTTTCCAAAGTAACTAAAAAAATATTTTTTTTCCCAAAGAAACTAAAAAAATATTTTTTTTTCCAAAGTAACTAAAAAAAAAATTTTTTTTCCAAAGTAACTAAAAAAATATTTTTTTTTCCAAAGTAACTAAAAAAATTTTTTTTTTTCCATGAAACTAAAAAAATTTTTTTTTTTCCAAAGTAACTAAAAAATTTTTTTTTTTTCCAAAGAAACTAAAAAAATATTTTTTTTTCCAAAGTAACTAAAAAAAATTTTTTTTTTCCAAAGTAACTAAAAAAATTTTTTTTTTTCCAAAGTAACTAAAAAAATATTTTTTTTTCCAAAGTAACTAAAAAAATATTTTTTTTTCCAAAGTAACTAAAAAAATATTTTTTTTTCCAAAGTAACTAAAAAAATATTTTTTTTTCCAAAGTAACTAAAAAAATAATTTTTTTTCCAAAGTAACTAAAAAAATATTTTTTTTTCCAAAGAAACTAAAAAAAATATTTTTTTTTCCAAAGTAACTAAAAAAATATTTTTTTTCCCAAAGTAACTAAAAAAATATTTTTTTTTTCCAAAGTAACTAAAAAAATATTTTTTTTCCCAAAGAAACTAAAAAAATATTTTTTTTTCCAAAGTAACTAAAAAATATATTTTTTTTCCAAAGAAACTAAAAAAATATTTTTTTTTCCAAAGTAACTAAAAAATATTTTTTTTTCCAAAGTAACTAAAAAAATATTTTTTTTTCCAAAGTAACTAAAAAAATATTTTTTTTTCCAAAGTAACTAAAAAAATATTTTTTTTTCCAAAGTAACTAAAAAAATATTTTTTTTCCAAAGTAACTAAAAAAATATTTTTTTTTCCAAAGTAACTAAAAAAATAAATTTTTTTCCAAAGTAACTAAAAAAATATTTTTTTTCCAAAGTAACTAAAAAAATATTTTTTTTTCCAAAGTAACTAAAAAAATATTTTTTTTTCCAAAGTAACTAAAAAAATATTTTTTTTTCCAAAGTAACTAAAAAAATATTTTTTTTTCCAAAGAAACTAAAAAAATATTTTTTTTTCCAAAGTAACTAAAAAAATATTTTTTTCCCAAAGTAACTAAAAAATTTTTTTTTTTTTCCAAAGTAACTAAAAAAATATATTTTTTTCCCAAAGAAACTAAAAAAATATTATTTTTTTCCAAAGTAACTAAAAAAAATATTTTTTTTCCAAAGAAACTAAAAAAATATTTTTTTTTCCAAAGTAACTAAAAAATATTTTTTTTTCCAAAGTAACTAAAAAAATATTTTTTTTTCCAAAGTAACTAAAAAAATATTTTTTTTTCCAAAGTAACTAAAAAAATATTTTTTTTTTCCAAAGTAACTAAAAAAATATTTTTTTTTCCAAAGTAACTAAAAAAATATTTTTTTTTCCAAAGTAACTAAAAAAATATTTTTTTTTCCAAAGTAACTAAAAAAATATTTTTTTTTCCAAAGTAACTAAAAAAATATTTTTTTTTCCAAAGTAACTAAAAAAATATTTTTTTTTCCAAAGTAACTAAAAAAATATTTTTTTTCCCAAAGAAACTAAAAAAATATTTTTTTTTCCAAAGTAACTAAAATTTTTTTTTTTTTCCAAAGAAACTAAAAAAATATTTTTTTTTCCAAAGTAACTAAAAAAAATTTTTTTTTTCCAAAGTAACTAAAAAAATATTTTTTTTTCCAAAGTAACTAAAAAAAATTTTTTTTTCCAAAGTAACTAAAAAAATATATTTTTTTCCAAAGTAACTAAAAAAATATTTTTTTTTCCAAAGTAACTAAAAAAATTTTTTTTTTTCCAAAATAACTAAAAAAATATTTTTTTTTCCAAAGTAACTAAAAAAATATTTTTTTTCCAAAGTAACTAAAAAAATATTTTTTTTTTCAAAGTAACTAAAAAAAAATTTTTTTTTCCAAAGTAACTAAAAAAATATTTTTTTTTCCAAAGTAACTAAAAAAATATTTTTTTTTCCAAAGAAACTAAAAAAATATTTTTTTTTCCAAAGTAACTAAAAAAATATTTTTTTTTCCAAAGTAACTAAAAAAATATTTTTTTTTCCAAAGAAACTAAAAAAATATTTTTTTTTCCAAAGAAACTAAAAAAATATTTTTTTTTCCAAAGTAACTAAAAAAATATTTTTTTTCCCAAAGTAACTAAAAAAATATTTTTTTTTCCAAAGTAACTAAAAAAATATTTTTTTTCCCAAAGAAACTAAAAAAATATTTTTTTTTCCAAAGTAACTAAAAAAAATTTTTTTTTTCCAAAGTAACTAAAAAAATATTTTTTTTTCCAAAGTAACTAAAAAAATATTTTTTTTTCCAAAGAAACTAAAAAAATATTTTTTTTTCCAAAGTAACTAAAAAAAATTTTTTTTTCCAAAGAAACTAAAAAAATATTTTTTTTTCCAAAGTAACTAAAAAAAATATTTTTTTTCCAAAGTAACTAAAAAAATATTTTTTTCCCAAAGTAACTAAAAAAATATTTTTTTTTCCAAAGTAACTAAAAAAATATTTTTTTTTCCAAAGTAACTAAAAAAATAATTTTTTTTCCAAAGTAACTAAAAAAATATTTTTTTTTCCAAAGTAACTAAAAAAATATATTTTTTTCCAAAGTAACTAAAAAAATATTTTTTTTTCCAAAGTAACTAAAAAAATATTTTTTTCCCAAAGTAACTAAAAAAATATTTATTTTTCCAAAGAAACTAAAAAAATATTTTTTTTTCCAAAGTAACTAAAAAAATATTTTTTTTTCCAAAGTAACTAAAAAAATATTTTTTTTTCCAAAGTAACTAAAAAAATAATTTTTTTTCCAAAGTAACTAAAAAAATATTTTTTTTCCAAAGTAACTAAAAAAATATTTTTTTTTCCAAAGTAACTAAAAAAATAAATTTTTTTCCAAAGTAACTAAAAAAATATTTTTTTTTCCAAAGTAACTAAAAAAATATTTTTTTTTCCAAAGTAACTAAAAAAATATTTTTTTTCCCAAAGTAACTAAAAAAATATTTTTTTTTTCCAAAGTAACTAAAAAAATATTTTTTTTCCCAAAGAAACTAAAAAAATATTTTTTTTTCCAAAGTAACTAAAAAAATATTTTTTTTTCCAAAGTAACTAAAAAAATATTTTTTTTTCCAAAGTAACTAAAAAAATAATTTTTTTTCCAAAGTAACTAAAAAAATAATTTTTTTTCCAAAGTAACTAAAAAAATATTTTTTTTCCCAAAGTAACTAAAAAAATATTTTTTTTTTCCAAAGTAACTAAAAAAATATTTTTTTTTTCCAAAGTAACTAAAAAAATATTTTTTTTCCCAAAGAAACTAAAAAAATATTTTTTTTTCCAAAGTAACTAAAAAAATATTTTTTTTTCCAAAGTAACTAAAAAAATATTTTTTTTCCCAAAGTAACTAAAAAAATATTTTTTTTTTCCAAAGTAACTAAAAAAATTTTTTTTTTCCCAAAGAAACTAAAAAAATATTTTTTTTTCCAAAGTAACTAAAAAATATATTTTTTTTCCAAAGAAACTAAAAAAATATTTTTTTTTCCAAAGTAACTAAAAAATATTTTTTTTTCCAAAGTAACTAAAAAAATATTTTTTTTTCCAAAGTAACTAAAAAAATATTTTTTTTTCCAAAGTAACTAAAAAAATATTTTTTTTTCCAAAGTAACTAAAAAAATATTTTTTTTCCAAAGTAACTAAAAAAATATTTTTTTTTCCAAAGTAACTAAAAAAATAATTTTTTTTCCAAAGTAACTAAAAAAATAATTTTTTTCCCAAAGTAACTAAAAAAATATTTTTTTTTCCAAAGTAACTAAAAAAATATTTTTTTTTC
This sequence comes from Melanostigma gelatinosum, assembly GCF_949748355.1. NCBI lineage: Eukaryota > Metazoa > Chordata > Actinopteri > Perciformes > Zoarcidae > Melanostigma > Melanostigma gelatinosum. The sequence goes on along the minus strand of NW_027635137.1, from coordinate 15,398 downwards.
CAAAGTAACTAAAAAAATATTTTTTTTTCCAAAGTAACTAAAAAAATATTTTTTTTCCAAAGAAACTAAAAAAATATTTTTTTTTCCAAAGTAACTAAAAAAATATTTTTTTTCCCAAAGTAACTAAAAAAATATTTTTTTTTTCCAAAGTAACTAAAAAAATATTTTTTTTCCCAAAGAAACTAAAAAAATATTTTTTTTTCCAAAGTAACTAAAAAATATATTTTTTTTCCAAAGAAACTAAAAAAATATTTTTTTTTCCAAAGTAACTAAAAAATATTTTTTTTTCCAAAGTAACTAAAAAAATATTTTTTTTTCCAAAGTAACTAAAAAAATATTTTTTTTTCCAAAGTAACTAAAAAAATATTTTTTTTTCCAAAGTAACTAAAAAAATATATTTTTTTCCAAAGTAACTAAAAAAATATTTTTTTTTCCAAAGTAACTAAAAAAATATTTTTTTTTCCAAAGTAACTAAAAAAATATTTTTTTTTCCAAAGTAACTAAAAAAATATTTTTTTTCCCAAAGTAACTAAAAAAATATTTCTTTTTCCAAAGAAACTAAAAAAATATTTTTTTTTCCAAAGTAACTAAAAAAATATTTTTTTTTCCAAAGTAACTAAAAAAATATTTTTTTTTCCAAAGTAACTAAAAAAATATTTTTTTTCCCAAAGAAACTAAAAAAATATTTTTTTTCCCAAAGTAACTAAAAATTTTTTTTTTTTCCAAAGAAACTAAAAAAATATTTTTTTTTCCAAAGTAACTAAAAAAAACATTTTTTTTCCAAAGTAACTAAAAAAATATTTTTTTTTCCAAAGTAACTAAAAAAATATTTTTTTTCCAAAGTAACTAAAAAATATATATTTTTTTCCAAAGTAACTAAAAAAATATTTTTTTTTCCAAAGTAACTAAAAAAATATTTTTTTTTCCAAAATAACTAAAAAAATATTTTTTTTTCCAAAGTAACTAAAAAAATATTTTTTTTCCAAAGTAACTAAAAAAATATATTTTTTTTCAAAGTAACTAAAAAAATATTTTTTTTTCCAAAGTAACTAAAAAAATATTTTTTTTTCCAAAGTAACTAAAAAAATATTTTTTTTTCCAAAGAAACTAAAAAAATATTTTTTTTTCCAAAGTAACTAAAAAAATATTTTTTTTTCCAAAGTAACTAAAAAAATATTTTTTTTTCCAAAGTAACTAAAAAAATATTTTTTTTCCAAAGTAACTAAAAATATATATTTTTTTCCAAAGAAACTAAAAAAATATTTTTTTTTCCAAAGTAACTAAAAAAAAATTTTTTTTTCCAAAGAAACTAAAAAAATATATTTTTTTTTCCAAAGTAACTAAAAAATATATTTTTTTTCCAAAGTAACTAAAAAAATATTTTTTTTTCCAAAGAAACTAAAAAAATATTTTTTTTTCCAAAGTAACTAAAAAAAAATTTTTTTTTCCAAAGTAACTAAAAAAATATTTTTTTTCCCAAAGTAACTAAAATTTTTTTTTTTTTTCCAAAGTAACTAAAAAAATATTTTTTTTTCCAAAGTAACTAAAAAATTTTTTTTTTTCCAAAGTAACTAAAAAAATATTTTTTTTTCCAAAGTAACTAAAAAAATATTTTTTTTTCCAAAGTAACTAAAAAAATATTTTTTTTTCCAAAGTAACTAAAAAAATATTTTTTTTTCCAAAGTAACTAAAAAAATATTTTTTTTTCCAAAGTAACTAAAAAAATATTTTTTTTTCCAAAGTAACTAAAAAAATATTTTTTTTTCCAAAGTAACTAAAAAAATATTTTTTTTCCCAAAGAAACTAAAAAAATATTTTTTTTTCCAAAGTAACTAAAAAAATATTTTTTTTTCCAAAGTAACTAAAAAAATATTTTTTTTTCCAAAGTAACTAAAAAAATATTTTTTTTCCCAAAGAAACTAAAAAAATATTTTTTTTCCCAAAGTAACTAAAATTTTTTTTTTTTTCCAAAGAAACTAAAAAAATATTTTTTTTTCCAAAGTAACTAAAAAAAAATTTTTTTTTCCAAAGTAACTAAAAAAATATTTTTTTTTCCAAAGTAACTAAAAAAATATTTTTTTTCCAAAGTAACTAAAAAAATATATTTTTTTCCAAAGTAACTAAAAAAATATTTTTTTTTCCAAAGTAACTAAAAAAATATTTTTTTTTCCAAAATAACTAAAAAAATATTTTTTTTTCCAAAGTAACTAAAAAAATATTTTTTTTCCAAAGTAACTAAAAAAATATTTTTTTTTTCAAAGTAACTAAAAAAATATTTTTTTTTCCAAAGTAACTAAAAAAATATTTTTTTTTCCAAAGTAACTAAAAAAATATTTTTTTTTCCAAAGTAACTAAAAAAATATTTTTTTTTCCAAAGTAACTAAAAAAATATTTTTTTTTCCAAAGTAACTAAAAAAATATTTTTTTTTCCAAAGTAACTAAAAAAATATTTTTTTTCCAAAGTAACTAAAAAAATATATTTTTTTCCAAAGAAACTAAAAAAATATTTTTTTTTCCAAAGTAACTAAAAAAAAATTTTTTTTTCCAAAGAAACTAAAAAAATATATTTTTTTTTCCAAAGTAACTAAAAAATATATTTTTTTTCCAAAGTAACTAAAAAAATATTTTTTTTTCCAAAGAAACTAAAAAAATATTTTTTTTTCCAAAGTAACTAAAAAAAATTTTTTTTTTCCAAAGTAACTAAAAAATTATTTTTTTTCCCAAAGTAACTCAAATTTTTTTTTTTTTTCCAAAGTAACTAAAAAAATATTTTTTTTTCCAAAGTAACTAAAAAAAAATTTTTTTTTCCAAAGTAACTAAAAAAATTTTTTTTTTTCCAAAGTAACTAAAAAAATATTTTTTCCCCAAAGTAACTAAAAAAATATTTTTTTTTCCAAAGTAACTAAAAAAATATTTTTTTTTCCAAAGTAACTAAAAAAATATTTTTTTTTCCAAAGTAACTAAAAAAATATTTTTTTTTCCAAAGTAACTAAAAAAATATATTTTTTTCCAAAGTAACTAAAAAAATATTTTTTTTTCCAAAGTAACTAAAAAAATATTTTTTTTCCCAAAGTAACTAAAAAAATATTTCTTTTTCCAAAGAAACTAAAAAAATATTTTTTTTTCCAAAGTAACTAAAAAAATATTTTTTTTTCCAAAGTAACTAAAAAAATATTTTTTTTCCCAAAGAAACTAAAAAAATATTTTTTTTCCCAAAGAAACTAAAAAAATATTTTTTTTTCCAAAGTAACTAAAAAATTTTTTTTTTTCCAAAGAAACTAAAAAAATATTTTTTTTTCCAAAGTAACTAAAAAATTTTTTTTTTTTCCAAAGTAACTAAAAAAAAAATTTTTTTTCCAAAGTAACTAAAAAAATTTTTTTTTTTCCAAAGTAACTAAAAAAATATTTTTTTTCCAAAGTAACTAAAAAAATATTTTTTTTCCAAAGTAACTAAAAAAATATTTTTTTTTCCAAAGTAACTAAAAAAATATTTTTTTTTCCAAAGTAACTAAAAAAATATATTTTTTTCCAAAGTAACTAAAAAAATATATTTTTTTCCAAAGTAACTAAAAAAATATTTTTTTTTCCAAAATAACTAAAAAAATATTTTTTTTTCCAAAGTAACTAAAAAATATTTTTTTTCCAAAGTAACTAAAAAAATAATTTTTTTTCCAAAGTAACTAAAAAAATATTTTTTTTTCCAAAGAAACTAAAAAAATATTTTTTTTTCCAAAGTAACTAAAAAAATATTTTTTTTTCCAAAGTAACTAAAAAAATATTTTTTTTTCCAAAGTAACTAAAAAATTTTTTTTTTTTCCAAAGTAACTAAAAAAATATTTTTTTTTCCAAAGTAACTAAAAAAATATTTTTTTCCCAAAGTAACTAAAAAAATATTTTTTTTCCAAAGTAACTAAAAAAAAATTTTTTTTTCCAAAGTAACTAAAAAAATATTTTTTTTCCAAAGTAACTAAAAAAATATTTTTTTTCCAAAGTAACTAAAAAAATATTTTTTTTCCAAAGTAACTAAAAAAATATTTTTTTTTCCAAAGTAACTAAAAAAATATTTTTTTTCCCAAAGAAACTAAAAAAATATTTTTTTTTCCAAAGTAACTAAAAAAATATTTTTTTTTCCAAAGTAACTAAAAAAATATTTTTTTTTCCAAAGTAACTAAAAAAATAATTTTTTTTCCAAAGTAACTAAAAAAATATTTTTTTTTCCAAAGTAACTAAAAAAATATTTTTTTTTCCAAAGTAACTAAAAAAATATTTTTTTTTCCAAAGAAACTAAAAAAATATTTTTTTTTCCAAAGTAACTAAAAAAATATTTTTTTTCCCAAAGTAACTAAAAAAATATTTTTTTTTTCCAAAGTAACTAAAAAAATATTTTTTTTCCCAAAGAAACTAAAAAAATATTTTTTTTTCCAAAGTAACTAAAAAAAATATTTTTTTTCCAAAGAAACTAAAAAAATATTTTTTTTTCCAAAGTAACTAAAAAATATTTTTTTTTCCAAAGTAACTAAAAAAATATTTTTTTTTCCAAAGAAACTAAAAAAATATTTTTTTTTCCAAAGTAACTAAAAAAAATTTTTTTTTCCAAAGTAACTAAAAAATTATTTTTTTTCCCAAAGTAACTAAAATTTTTTTTTTTTCCAAAGTAACTAAAAAAATATTTTTTTTTCCAAAGTAACTAAAAAAATTTTTTTTTTCCAAAGTAACTAAAAAAATATTTTTTTTTCCAAAGTAACTAAAAAAATATTTTTTTTTCCAAAGTAACTAAAAAAATATTTTTTTTTCCAAAGTAACTAAAAAAATATTTTTTTTTCCAAAGTAACTAAAAAAATATTTTTTTTTCCAAAGTAACTAAAAAAATATTTTTTTTTCCAAAGTAACTAAAAAAATATTTTTTTTTCCAAAGTAACTAAAAAAATATTTTTTTTCCCAAAGAAACTAAAAAAATATTTTTTTTTCCAAAGTAACTAAAAAAATATTTTTTTTTCCAAAGTAACTAAAAAAATATTTTTTTTTCCAAAGTAACTAAAAAATATTTTTTTTCCCAAAGAAACTAAAAAAATATTTTTTTTCCCAAAGTAACTAAAATTTTTTTTTTTTCCAAAGAAACTAAAAAAATATTTTTTTTTCCAAAGTAACTAAAAAAAAATTTTTTTTCCAAAGTAACTAAAAAAATATTTTTTTTTCCAAAGTAACTAAAAAAATATTTTTTTTCCAAAGTAACTAAAAAAATATATTTTTTTCCAAAGTAACTAAAAAAATATTTTTTTTCCAAAGTAACTAAAAAAATATTTTTTTTTCCAAAATAACTAAAAAAATATTTTTTTTTCCAAAGTAACTAAAAAAATATTTTTTTTCCAAAGTAACTAAAAAAATATTTTTTTTTCAAAGTAACTAAAAAAATATTTTTTTTTCCAAAGTAACTAAAAAAATATTTTTTTTCCAAAGTAACTAAAAAAATATTTTTTTTTCCAAAGTAACTAAAAAAATATTTTTTTTCCAAAGTAACTAAAAAATATTTTTTTTTCCAAAGTAACTAAAAAAATATTTTTTTTTTCCAAAGTAACTAAAAAAATATTTTTTTTCCAAAGTAACTAAAAAAATATATTTTTTTCCAAAGAAACTAAAAAAATATTTTTTTTTCCAAAGTAACTAAAAAAAATTTTTTTTTCCAAAGAAACTAAAAAATATATTTTTTTTTCCAAAGTAACTAAAAAATATATTTTTTTTCCAAAGTAACTAAAAAAATATTTTTTTTTCCAAAGAAACTAAAAAAATATTTTTTTTTCCAAAGTAACTAAAAAAAATTTTTTTTTCCATTTTTTTTTTCCAAAGTAACTAAAAAAATATTTTTTTTCCCAAAGTAACTAAAATTTTTTTTTTTTTTCCAAAGTAACTAAAAAAATATTTTTTTTTTCCAAAGTAACTAAAAAAAAATTTTTTTTTCCAAAGTAACTAAAAAAATTTTTTTTTTTCCAAAGTAACTAAAAAAATATTTTTTCCCCAAAGTAACTAAAAAAATATTTTTTTTTCCAAAGTAACTAAAAAAATATTTTTTTTTCCAAAGTAACTAAAAAAATATTTTTTTTTCCAAAGTAACTAAAAAAATATTTTTTTTTCCAAAGTAACTAAAAAAATATATTTTTTTCCAAAGTAACTAAAAAAATATTTTTTTTTCCAAAGTAACTAAAAAAATATTTTTTTTCCCAAAGTAACTAAAAAAATATTTCTTTTTCCAAAGAAACTAAAAAAATATTTTTTTTTCCAAAGTAACTAAAAAAATATTTTTTTTCCAAAGTAACTAAAAAAATATTTTTTTTCCCAAAGAAACTAAAAAAATATTTTTTTTCCCAAAGAAACTAAAAAAATATTTTTTTTTCCAAAGTAACTAAAAAATTTTTTTTTTTCCAAAGAAACTAAAAAAATATTTTTTTTTCCAAAGTAACTAAAAAATTTTTTTTTTTTCCAAAGTAACTAAAAAAAATTTTTTTTTTCCAAAGTAACTAAAAAAATTTTTTTTTTCCAAAGTAACTAAAAAAATATTTTTTTTCCAAAGTAACTAAAAAAATATTTTTTTTCCAAAGTAACTAAAAAAATATTTTTTTTTCCAAAGTAACTAAAAAAATATTTTTTTTTCCAAAGTAACTAAAAAAATATATTTTTTTCCAAAGTAACTAAAAAAATATATTTTTTTCCAAAGTAACTAAAAAAATATTTTTTTTTCCAAAATAACTAAAAAAATATTTTTTTTTCCAAAGTAACTAAAAAAATATTTTTTTTCCAAAGTAACTAAAAAAATAATTTTTTTTCCAAAGTAACTAAAAAAATATTTTTTTTTCCAAAGAAACTAAAAAAATATTTTTTTTTCCAAAGTAACTAAAAAAATATTTTTTTTTCCAAAGTAACTAAAAAAATATTTTTTTTTCCAAAGTAACTAAAAATTTTTTTTTTTTTCCAAAGTAACTAAAAAAATATTTTTTTTTCCAAAGTAACTAAAAAAATATTTTTTTCCCAAAGTAACTAAAAAAATATTTTTTTTCCAAAGTAACTAAAAAAAAATTTTTTTTTCCAAAGTAACTAAAAAAATATTTTTTTTTCCAAAGTAACTAAAAAAATATTTTTTTTCCAAAGTAACTAAAAAAATATTTTTTTTCCAAAGTAACTAAAAAAATATTTTTTTTTCCAAAGTAACTAAAAAAATATTTTTTTTCCCAAAGAAACTAAAAAAATATTTTTTTTTCCAAAGTAACTAAAAAAATATTTTTTTTTCCAAAGTAACTAAAAAAATATTTTTTTTTCCAAAGTAACTAAAAAAATAATTTTTTTTCCAAAGTAACTAAAAAAATAATTTTTTTCCCAAAGTAACTAAAAAAATATTTTTTTTTCCAAAGTAACTAAAAAAATATTTTTTTTTCCAAAGTAACTAAAAAAATATTTTTTTTTCCAAAGTAACTAAAAAAATATTTTTTTTTCCAAAGAAACTAAAAAAATATTTTTTTTTCCAAAGTAACTAAAAAAATATTTTTTTTCCCAAAGTAACTAAAAAAATATTTTTTTTTTCCAAAGTAACTAAAAAAATATTTTTTTTCCCAAAGAAACTAAAAAAATATTTTTTTTTCCAAAGTAACTAAAAAAAATATTTTTTTTCCAAAGAAACTAAAAAAATATTTTTTTTTCCAAAGTAACTAAAAAATATTTTTTTTTCCAAAGTAACTAAAAAAATATATTTTTTTCCAAAGTAACTAAAAAAATATTTTTTTTTCCAAAGTAACTAAAAAAATATTTTTTTTTCCAAATTAAACTAAAAAAATATTTTTTTTTCCAAAGTAACTAAAAAAATATTTTTTTTCCCAAAGTAACTAAAAAAATATTTTTTTTTCCAAAGTAACTAAAAAAATATATTTTTTTCCAAAGTAACTAAAAAAATATTTTTTTTCCCAAAGTAACTAAAAAAATATTTCTTTTTCCAAAGAAACTAAAAAAATATTTTTTTTTCCAAAGTAACTAAAAAAATATTTTTTTTTCCAAAGTAACTAAAAAAATATTTTTTTTTCCAAAGTAACTAAAAAAATATTTTTTTTCCCAAAGAAACTAAAAAAATATTTTTTTTTCCCAAAGTAACTAAAATTTTTTTTTTTTTCCAAAGAAACTAAAAAAATATTTTTTTTTCCAAAGTAACTAAAAAAAAATTTTTTTTTCCAAAGTAACTAAAAAAATATTTTTTTTTCCAAAGTAACTAAAAAAATATTTTTTTTTCCAAAGTAACTAAAAAAATATTTTTTTTCCAAAGTAACTAAAAAAATATATTTTTTTCCAAAGTAACTAAAAAAATATTTTTTTTTCCAAAGTAACTAAAAAAATATTTTTTTTTCCAAAATAACTAAAAAAATATTTTTTTTTCCAAAGTAACTAAAAAAATATTTTTTTTCCAAAGTAACTAAAAAAATATTTTTTTTTTCAAAGTAACTAAAAAAATATTTTTTTTTCCAAAGTAACTAAAAAAATATTTTTTTTTCCAAAGTAACTAAAAAAATATTTTTTTTTCCAAAGAAACTAAAAAAATATTTTTTTTTCCAAAGTAACTAAAAAAATATTTTTTTTTCCAAAGTAACTAAAAAAATATTTTTTTTTCCAAAGTAACTAAAAAAATATTTTTTTTTCCAAAGTAACTAAAAAAATATATTTTTTTCCAAAGAAACTAAAAAAATATTTTTTTTTCCAAAGTAACTAAAAAAAAAATTTTTTTTCCAAAGAAACTAAAAAAATATATATTTTTTTCCAAAGTAACTAAAAAATATATTTTTTTTCCAAAGTAACTAAAAAAATATTTTTTTTTCCAAAGAAACTAAAAAAATATTTTTTTTCCCAAAGTAACTAAAAAAAATTTTTTTTTCCAAAGTAACTAAAAAATTATTTTTTTTCCCAAAGTAACTAAAAAATTTTTTTTTTTTCCAAAGTAACTAAAAAAATATTTTTTTTTCCAAAGTAACTAAAAAAAATTTTTTTTTTCCAAAGTAACTAAAAAAATATTTTTTTTTCCAAAGTAACTAAAAAAATATTTTTTTCCCAAAGTAACTAAAAAAATATTTTTTTTTCCAAAGTAACTAAAAAAATATTTTTTTTTCCAAAGTAACTAAAAAAATATTTTTTTTTCCAAAGTAACTAAAAAAATATTTTTTTTTCCAAAGTAACTAAAAAAATATATTTTTTTCCAAAGTAACTAAAAAAATATTTTTTTTTCCAAAGTAACTAAAAAAATATTTTTTTTCCCAAAGTAACTAAAAAAATATTTCTTTTTCCAAAGAAACTAAAAAAATATTTTTTTTTCCAAAGTAACTAAAAAAATATTTTTTTTCCAAAGTAACTAAAAAAATTTTTTTTTTCCCAAAGAAACTAAAAAAATATTTTTTTTCCCAAAGAAACTAAAAAAATATTTTTTTTTCCAAAGTAACTAAAAAAATTTTTTTTTTTCCAAAGAAACTAAAAAAATATTTTTTTTTCCAAAGTAACTAAAAAAATTTTTTTTTTTCCAAAGTAACTAAAAAAAATTTTTTTTTTCCAAAGTAACTAAAAATTTTTTTTTTTTTCCAAAGTAACTAAAAAAATATTTTTTTTCCAAAGTAACTAAAAAAATATTTTTTTTCCAAAGTAACTAAAAAAATATTTTTTTTTCCAAAGTAACTAAAAAAATATTTTTTTTTCCAAAGTAACTAAAAAAATATATTTTTTTCCAAAGTAACTAAAAAAAAATATTTTTTTCCAAAGTAACTAAAAAAATATTTTTTTTTCCAAAATAACTAAAAAAATATTTTTTTTTCCAAAGTAACTAAAAAATATTTTTTTTCCAAAGTAACTAAAAAAATAATTTTTTTTCCATAATAACTAAAAAAATATATTTTTTTTCCAAAGTAACTAAAAAAAATATTTTTTTTCCAAAGTAACTAAAAAAATATTTTTTTTCCAAAGAAACTAAAAAAATATTTTTTTTTCCAAAGTAACTAAAAAAATTTTTTTTTTTCCAAAGTAACTAAAAAAATATTTTTTTTCCCAAAGTAACTAAAATTTTTTTTTTTTTCAAAGTAACTAAAAAAAATTTTTTTTTTCCAAAGTAACTAAAAATTTTTTTTTTTTTCCAAAGTAACTAAAAAAAATTTTTTTTTTCCAAAGTAACTAAAAAAATATTTTTTTTTCCAAAGTAACTAAAAAAATATTTTTTTTCCCAAAGTAACTAAAAAAATAATTTTTTTTCCAAAGTAACTAAAAAAATATTTTTTTTTCCAAAGTAACTAAAAAATATTTTTTTTTCCAAAGTAACTAAAAAAATATTTTTTTTCCCAAAGAAACTAAAAAAATATTTTTTTTCCCAAAGTAACTAAAAAATTTTTTTTTTTCCAAAGAAACTAAAAAAATATTTTTTTTTCCAAAGTAACTAAAAAAATATTTTTTTTCCAAAGTAACTAAAAAAATATTTTTTTTTTCAAAGTAACTAAAAAAATATTTTTTTTTCCAAAGTAACTAAAAAAATATTTTTTTTTCCAAAGTAACTAAAAAAATATTTTTTTTTTCCAAAGAAACTAAAAAAATATTTTTTTTTCCAAAGTAACTAAAAAAAATATTTTTTTTCCAAAGTAACTAAAAAAATATTTTTTTTTCCAAAGAAACTAAAAAAAAATTTTTTTTTCCAAAGTAAGAAAAAAAATTTTTTTTTTCCAAAGTAACTAAAAAAATATTTTTTTTCCCAAAGTAACTAAAAAATTTTTTTTTTTTCCAAAGTAACTAAAAAAATTTTTTTTTTCCAAAGTAACTAAAAAAATATTTTTTTTTCCAAAGTAACTAAAAAAATTTTTTTTTCCCAAAGTAACTAAAAAAATATTTTTTTTTCCAAAGTAACTAAAAAAATATTTTTTTTTCCAAAGTAACTAAAAAAATAATTTTTTTTCCAAAGTAACTAAAAAAATATTTTTTTTTCCAAAGAAACTAAAAAAATATTTTTTTTTCCAAAGTAACTAAAAAAATTTTTTTTTTTCCAAAGTAACTAAAAAAATATTTTTTTTCCCAAAGTAACTAAAATTTTTTTTTTTTCCAAAGTAACTAAAAAAAATTTTTTTTTTCCAAAGTAACTAAAAATTTTTTTTTTTTTCCAAAGTAACTAAAAAAATTTTTTTTTTTCCAAAGTAACTAAAAAAATATTTTTTTTTCCAAAGTAACTAAAAAAATATTTTTTTTCCCAAAGTAACTAAAAAAATATTTTTTTTCCAAAGTAACTAAAAAAATATTTTTTTTTCCAAAGTAACTAAAAAAATATTTTTTTTTCCAAAGTAACTAAAAAAATATTTTTTTTCCCAAAGAAACTAAAAAAATATTTTTTTTCCCAAAGTAACTAAAAAATTTTTTTTTTTCCAAAGAAACTAAAAAAATATTTTTTTTTCCAAAGTAACTAAAAAAATATTTTTTTTCCAAAGTAACTAAAAAAATATTTTTTTTTTCAAAGTAACTAAAAAAATATTTTTTTTTCCAAAGTAACTAAAAAAATATTTTTTTTTCCAAAGTAACTAAAAAAATATTTTTTTTTTCCAAAGAAACTAAAAAAATATTTTTTTTTCCAAAGTAACTAAAAAAAATATTTTTTTTCCAAAGTAACTAAAAAAATATTTTTTTTTCCAAAGAAACTAAAAAAAAATTTTTTTTTCCAAAGTAAGAAAAAAAAATTTTTTTTTTCCAAAGTAACTAAAAAAATATTTTTTTTCCCAAAGTAACTAAAAAATTTTTTTTTTTTCCAAAGTAACTAAAAAATATTTTTTTTTCCAAAGTAACTAAAAAAATATTTTTTTTTCCAAAGTAACTAAAAAAATTTTTTTTTTCCCAAAGTAACTAAAAAAATATTTTTTTTTCCAAAGTAACTAAAAAAATATTTTTTTTTCCAAAGTAACTAAAAAAATAATTTTTTTTCCAAAGTAACTAAAAAAATTTTTTTTTTCCAAAGTAACTAAAAAAATATATTTTTTTCCAAAGTAACTAAAAAAATATTTTTTTTTCCAAAGTAACTAAAAAAATATTTTTTTTCCCAAAGTAACTAAAAAAATATTTCTTTTTCCAAAGAAACTAAAAAAAATTTTTTTTTTCCAAAGTAACTAAAAAAATATTTTTTTTTCCAAAGTAACTAAAAATATTATTTTTTTTCCAAAGTAACTAAAAAAATATTTTTTTTTCCAAAGTAACTAAAAAAATATTTTTTTTCCAAAGTAACTAAAAAAATATTTTTTTTTCCAAAGTAACTAAAAAAATAATTTTTTTTCCAAAGTAACTAAAAAAATATTTTTTTTTCCAAAGTAACTAAAAAAATATTTTTTTTTCCAAAGTAACTAAAAAAATATTTTTTTTCCCAAAGTAACTAAAAAAATATTTTTTTTTCCAAAGTAACTAAAAAAATATTTTTTTTCCCAAAGAAACTAAAAAAATATTTTTTTTTCCAAAGTAACTAAAAAAATATTTTTTTTTCCAAAGTAACTAAAAAAATATTTTTTTTCCAAAGTAACTAAAAAAATAATTTTTTTTCCAAAGTAACTAAAAAAATATTTTTTTTTCCAAAGTAACTAAAAAAATATTTTTTTTTCCAAAGTAACTAAAAAAATATTTTTTTTTCCCAAAGTAACTAAAAAAATATTTTTTTTTTCCAAAGTAACTAAAAAAATATATTTTTTTTTCCAAAGTAACTAAAAAAATATTTTTTTTCCCAAAGTAACTAAAAAAATATTTTTTTTTCCAAAGTAACTAAAAAAATATTTTTTTTTCCAAAGTAACTAAAAAAATATTTTTTTTCCCAAAGTAACTAAAAAAATATTTTTTTTTTCCAAAGTAACTAAAAAAATATTTTTTTTCCCAAAGAAACTAAAAAAATATTTTTTTTTCCAAAGTAACTAAAAAAATATTTTTTTTTCCAAAGTAACTAAAAAAATATTTTTTTTCCAAAGTAACTAAAAAAATAATTTTTTTTCCAAAGTAACTAAAAAAATATTTTTTTTTCCAAAGTAACTAAAAAAATATTTTTTTTTCCAAAGTAACTAAAAAAATATTTTTTTTCCCAAAGTAACTAAAAAAATATTTTTTTTTTCCAAAGTAACTAAAAAAATATTTTTTTTTTCCAAAGTAACTAAAAAAATATTTTTTTTCCCAAAGAAACTAAAAAAATATTTTTTTTTCCAAAGTAACTAAAAAAATATTTTTTTTTCCAAAGTAACTAAAAAAATATTTTTTTTCCCAAAGTAACTAAAAAAATATATTTTTTTTTCCAAAGTAACTAAAAAAATATTTTTTTTCCCAAAGAAACTAAAAAAATATTTTTTTTCCAAAGTAACTAAAAAAATATTTTTTTTTCCAAAGTAACTAAAAAAATATATTTTTTTCCAAAGTAACTAAAAAAATTTTTTTTTTCCAAAGTAACTAAAAAAATATTTTTTTTCCCAAAGTAACTAAAAAAATATTTCTTTTTCCAAAGAAACTAAAAAAATATTTTTTTTTCCAAAGTAACTAAAAAAATATTTTTTTTTCCAAAGTAACTAAAAAAATATTTTTTTTTCCAAAGTAACTAAAAAAATATTTTTTTTTCCAAAGTAACTAAAAAAATATTTTTTTTTCCAAAGTAACTAAAAAAATATTTTTTTTTCCAAAGTAACTAAAAAAATATTTTTTTTCCCAAAGTAACTAAAAAAATATTTCTTTTTCCAAAGAAACTAAAAAAATATTTTTTTTTCCAAAGTAACTAAAAAAATATTATTTTTTCCAAAGTAACTAAAAAAATATTTTTTTTTCCAAAATAACTAAAAAAATATTTTTTTTTCCAAAGTAACTAAAAAAATATTTTTTTTCCAAAGTAACTAAAAAAATATTTTTTTTTTCAAAGTAACTAAAAAAATATTTTTTTTTCCAAAGAAACTAAAAAAATATTTTTTTTTCCAAAGTAACTAAAAAAATATTTTTTTTTCCAAAGTAACTAAAAAAATATTTTTTTTTCCAAAGTAACTAAAAAAATATTTTTTTTTCCAAAGTAACTAAAAAAATATATTTTTTTCCAAAGAAACTAAAAAAATATTTTTTTTTCCAAAGTAACTAAAAAAAATTTTTTTTTCCCAAAGAAACTAAAAAATATTTTTTTTTTCCAAAGTAACTAAAAAATATATTTTTTTTCCAAAGTAACTAAAAAAATATATTTTTTTTCCAAAGAAACTAAAAAAATATTTTTTTTTCCAAAGTAACTAAAAAAATTTTTTTTTTCCAAAGTAACTAAAAAATTATTTTTTTTCCCAAAGTAACTAAAAAATTTTTTTTTTTCCAAAGTAACTAAAAAAATTTTTTTTTTCCAAAGTAACTAAAAAATTTTTTTTTTTTCCAAAGTAACTAAAAAAATATTTTTTTTTCCAAAGTAACTAAAAAAATATTTTTTTCCCAAAGTAACTAAAAAAATTTTTTTTTTTCCAAAGTAACTAAAAAAATATTTTTTTTTCCAAAGTAACTAAAAAAATATTTTTTTTCCAAAGTAACTAAAAAAATATTTTTTTTTCCAAAGTAACTAAAAAAATATATTTTTTTCCAAAGTAACTAAAAAAATATTTTTTTTTCCAAAGTAACTAAAAAAATATTTTTTTTCCCAAAGTAACTAAAAAAATATTTCTTTTTCCAAAGAAACTAAAAAAATATTTTTTTTTCCAAAGTAACTAAAAAAATATTTTTTTTTCCAAAGTAACTAAAAAAATATTTTTTTTTCCAAAGTAACTAAAAAAATATATTTTTTTCCAAAGTAACTAAAAAAATATTTTTTTTTCCAAAGTAACTAAAAAAATATATTTTTTTCCAAAGTAACTAAAAAAATATTTTTTTTTCCAAAGTAACTAAAAAAATATTTTTTTTTCCAAAGTAACTAAAAAAATATATTTTTTTCCAAAGTAACTAAAAAAATATATTTTTTTCCAAAGTAACTAAAAAAATATTTTTTTTTCCAAAGTAACTAAAAAAATATTTTTTTTTTCCAAAGTAACTAAAAAAATATTTTTTTTCCAAAGAAACTAAAAAAATTTTTTTTTTCCAAAGTAACTAAAAAAATATTTTTTTTTCCAAAGAAACTAAAAAATATATTTTTTTTCCAAAGTAACTAAAAAATATTTTTTTTTCCAAAGTAACTAAAAAAATATTTTTTTTTCCAAAGTAACTAAAAAAATATTTTTTTTTCCAAAGTAACTAAAAAAATATTTTTTTTTCCAAAGTAACTAAAAAAATATTTTTTTTTCCAAAGTAACTAAAAAAATATTTTTTTTTCCAAAGTAACTAAAAAAATATTTTTTTTTCCCAAAGAAACTAAAAAAATATTTTTTTTCCCAAAGAAACTAAAAAAATAT
>NW_027635138.1:0-28589 GCF_949748355.1 Melanostigma gelatinosum | reverse complement strand
AAAAAAAAATATTTTTTTAGTTTCTTTGGGAAAAAAAATATTTTTTTTAGTTACTTTGGAAAAAAAAATATTTTTTAGTTACTTTGGAAAAAAAAATTTTTTTTAGTTTCTTTGGAAAAAAAAAAAAATTTTTTAGTTACTTTGGAAAAAAAAAATATTTTTTTAGTTTCTTTGGGAAAAAAAATATTTTTTTAGTTACTTTGGAAAAAAAAATTTTTTTTTACTTACTTGGAAAAAAAAATATTTTTTAGTTACTTTGGAAAAAAAATATATTTTTTTACTTACTTTGGAAAAAAATAATATTTTTTTAGTTACTTTGGAAAAAAAAATATTTTTTTAGTTACTTTGGAAAAAAAAAATATTTTTTAGTTACTTTGGGAAAAAAAAATATTTTTTTAGTTACTTTGGAAAAAAAAATATTTTTTTAGTTACTTTGGAAAAAAAAATATTTTTTTAGTTACTTTGGAAAAAAAAATATTTTTTTTAGTTACTTTGGAAAAAAAAATATTTTTTTAGTTACTTTGGAAAAAAAATATTTTTTTAGTTACTTTGGAAAAAAAAATATTTTTTTAGTTACTTTGGAAAAAAAAAATTTTTTTTAGTTACTTTGGAAAAAAAAATATTTTTTTAGTTACTTTGGAAAAAAAAATATTTTTTTAGTTCTTTGGAAAAAAAAAAATTTTTAGTTACTTTGGAAAAAAAAATATTTTTTTAGTTTCTTTGGGAAAAAAAATATTTTTTTAGTTACTTTGGAAAAAAAAATATTTTTTTAGTTTCTTTGGAAAAAAAAATATTTTTTTAGTTACTTTGGAAAAAAAAATATTTTTTTAGTTTCTTTGGAAAAAAAAAATATTTTTTTAGTTACTTTGGGAAAAAAAATATTTTTTTAGTTACTTTGGAAAAAAAAATATTTTTTTAGTTACTTTGGAAAAAAAAATATTTTTTTAGTTACTTTGGAAAAAAAAATATTTTTTTAGTTACTTTGGAAAAAAAAATTTTTTTTAGTTTCTTTGGAAAAAAATATATTTTTTTAGTTACTTTGGAAAAAAAATATTTTTTTAGTTACTTTGGAAAAAAAAATATTTTTTTAGTTACTTTGGAAAAAGAAATATTTTTTTAGTTACTTGGAAAAAAAAATATTTTTTTAGTTACTTTGGAAAAAAAAAATTTTTTTAGTTACTTTGGAAAAAAAAATTTTTTTTTAGTTTCTTTGGAAAAAAAAATATTTTTTTAGTTACTTTGGGAAAAAAAAAATTTTTTTAGTTTCTTTGGGAAAAAAAATATTTTTTTAGTTACTTTGGAAAAAAAAATATTTTTTAGTTACTTTGGAAAAAAAAAATTTTTTTAGTTTCTTTGGAAAAAAAAAAAAAATTTTAGTTACTTTGGAAAAAAAAATATTTTTTTAGTTTCTTTGGGAAAAAAAATATTTTTTTAGTTACTTTGGAAAAAAAAATTTTTTTTTACTTACTTTGGAAAAAAAAATTTTTTTTTAGTTACTTTGGAAAAAAAATATATTTTTTTACTTACTTTGGAAAAAAAAATATTTTTTTAGTTACTTTGGAAAAAAAAATATTTTTTTAGTTACTTTGGAAAAAAAAATATTTTTTTAGTTACTTTGGGAAAAAAAATATTTTTTTAGTTACTTTGGAAAAAAAAATATTTTTTTAGTTACTTTGGAAAAAAAAATATTTTTTTAGTTACTTTGGAAAAAAAAAATTTTTTTAGTTACTTTGGAAAAAAAATATATTTTTTTAGTTACTTTGGAAAAAAATATATTTTTTAGTTACTTTGGAAAAAAAAATATTTTTTTAGTTACTTTGGGAAAAAAAATATTTTTTTAGTTACTTTGGAAAAAAAAATATTTTTTTAGTTTCTTTGGAAAATTTTTTTTTTTTTAGTTACTTTGGAAAAAAAAATATTTTTTTAGTTTCTTTGGAAAAAAAAAAAAATTTTAGTTACTTTGGAAAAAAAATTTTTTTTTTAGTTTCTTTGGAAAAAAATTATTTTTTTAGTTACTTTGGGAAAAAAAATATTTTTTTAGTTACTTTGGAAAAAAAATTATTTTTTTAGTTACTTTGGAAAAAAAAATATTTTTTAGTTACTTTGGAAAAAAAAATATTTTTTTAGTTACTTTGGGAAAAAAAATATTTTTTTAGTTACTTTGGAAAAAAATATATTTTTTTAGTTTCTTTGGAAAAAAAAATATTTTTTTAGTTACTTTGGAAAAAAAAATATTTTTTTAGTTTCTTTGGAAAAAAAAATATTTTTTTAGTTACTTTGGAAAAAAAAATATTTCTTTAGTTACTTTGGAAAAAAAAATATTTTTTTAGTTACTTTGGAAAAAAAAATATTTTTTTAGTTACTTTGGAAAAAAAAATATTTTTTTAGTTACTTTGGAAAAAAAAATATTTTTTTAGTTACTTTGGAAAAAAAATTATTTTTTTAGTTACTTTGGAAAAAAAAATATTTTTTTAGTTACTTTGGAAAAAAAAATATTTTTTTAGTTACTTTGGAAAAAAAAATATTTTTTTAGTTACTTTGGAAAAAAAAATATTTTTTTAGTTACTTTGGGAAAAAAAATATTTTTTTAGTTACTTTGGAAAAAAAAATATTTTTTTAGTTACTTTGGAAAAAAAAATATTTTTTTAGTTACTTTGGAAAAAAAAATATTTTTTTAGTTACTTTGGAAAAAAAAATATTTTTTTAGTTACTTTGGAAAAAAAAATATTTTTTTAGTTACTTTGGGAAAAAAAATATTTTTTTAGTTACTTTGGAAAAAAAAATATTTTTTTAGTTACTTTGGAAAAAAAAATATTTTTTTAGTTACTTTGGAAAAAAAATATATTTTTTTAGTTACTTTGGAAAAAAAAATATTTTTTTAGTTTCTTTGGAAAAAAAAATTTTTTTTTAGTTACTTTGGAAAAAAAATTTTTTTTTTAGTTACTTTGGAAAAAAAAATATTTTTTTAGTTACTTTGGAAAAAAAAATATTTTTTTAGTTACTTTGGAAAAAAAAATATTTTTTTAGTTACTTTGGAAAAAAAAATATTTTTTTAGTTACTTTGGAAAAAAAAATATTTTTTTAGTTACTTTGGAAAAAAAAATATTTTTTTAGTTACTTTGGAAAAAAAAATATTTTTTTAGTTACTTTGGAAAAAAAAATATTTTTTTAGTTACTTTGGGAAAAAAAATATTTTTTTAGTTACTTTGGAAAAAAAAATATTTTTTTAGTTACTTTGGAAAAAAAATTATTTTTTTAGTTACTTTGGAAAAAAAAATATTTTTTTAGTTTCTTTGGAAAAAAAAATATTTTTTTAGTTACTTTGGAAAAAAAATATTTTTTTAGTTACTTTGGAAAAAAAAATATTTTTTTAGTTACTTTGGAAAAAAAAATATTTTTTTAGTTACTTTGGAAAAAAAAATATTTTTTTAGTTACTTTGGAAAAAAAAATATTTTTTAGTTACTTTGGAAAAAATTTTTTTTTTTTAGTTACTTTGGGAAAAAAAATATTTTTTTTGTTTCTTTGGAAAAAAATATATTTTTTTAGTTACTTTGGAAAAAAAAATATTTTTTTAGTTACTTTGGAAAAAAAAATATTTTTTTAGTTACTTTGGAAAAAAAAATATTTTTTTAGTTACTTTGGAAAAAAAAATATTTTTTTAGTTACTTTGGAAAAAAAATATTTTTTTAGGTACTTTGGAAAAAAATATATATTTTTAGTTACTTTGGAAAAAAAAATATTTTTTAGTTACTTTGGAAAAAAAATATTTTTTTAGTTTCTTTGGAAAAAAAATATTTTTTTAGTTACTTTGGAAAAAAAAATATTTTTTTAGTTTCTTTGGAAAAAAAAATATTTTTTTAGTTACTTTGGAAAAAAAAATATTTTTTTAGTTACTTTGGAAAAAAAAATATTTTTTTAGTTACTTTGGAAAAAAAATATTTTTTTAGTTACTTTGGAAAAAAAAATATTTTTTTAGTTATTTTGGAAAAAAAAATATTTTTTTAGTTACTTTGGAAAACAAAATATTTTTTTAGTTACTTTGGAAAAAAAAATATTTTTTTAGTTACTTTGGAAAAAAAATATTTTTTTAGTTACTTTGGAAAAAAAATATTTTTTTAGTTACTTTGGAAAAAAAAATATTTTTTTAGTTACTTTGGAAAAAAAAATATTTTTTTAGTTACTTTGGAAAAAAAAATATTTTTTTAGTTACTTTGGAAAAAAAAATATTTTTTTAGTTACTTTGGAAAAAAAAAAATTTTTTAGTTACTTTGGAAAAAAAAATATTTTTTTAGTTACTTTGGAAAAAAAAATATTTTTTTAGTTACTTTGGAAAAAAAAATATTTTTTTAGTTACTTTGGAAAAAAAAATATTTTTTTAGTTACTTTGGAAAAAAAAATATTTTTTTAGTTTCTTTGGAAAAAAAAATATTTTTTTAGTTACTTTGGAAAAAAAAATATTTTTTTAGTTACTTTGGAAAAAAAAATATTTTTTTAGTTACTTTGGGAAAAAAAATATTTTTTTAGTTACTTTGGAAAAAAAAATATTTTTTTAGTTTCTTTGGAAAATTTTTTTTTTTTTAGTTACTTTGGAAAAAAAAATATTTTTTTAGTTTCTTTGGAAAAAAAAAAAATTTTAGTTACTTTGGAAAAAAAAATTTTTTTTAGTTTCTTTGGAAAAAAAATATTTTTTTAGTTACTTTGGGAAAAAAAATATTTTTTTAGTTACTTTGGAAAAAAAATTATTTTTTTAGTTACTTTGGAAAAAAAAATATTTTTTAGTTACTTTGGAAAAAAAAATATTTTTTTAGTTACTTTGGGAAAAAAAATATTTTTTTAGTTACTTTGGAAAAAAATATATTTTTTTAGTTTCTTTGGAAAAAAAAATATTTTTTTAGTTACTTTGGAAAAAAAAATATTTTTTTAGTTTCTTTGGAAAAAAAAATATTTTTTTAGTTACTTTGGAAAAAAAAATATTTCTTTAGTTACTTTGGAAAAAAAAATATTTTTTTAGTTACTTTGGAAAAAAAAATATTTTTTTAGTTACTTTGGAAAAAAAAATATTTTTTTAGTTACTTTGGAAAAAAAAATATTTTTTTAGTTACTTTGGAAAAAAAATTATTTTTTTAGTTACTTTGGAAAAAAAAATATTTTTTTAGTTACTTTGGAAAAAAAAATATTTTTTTAGTTACTTTGGAAAAAAAAATATTTTTTTAGTTACTTTGGAAAAAAAAATATTTTTTTAGTTACTTTGGGAAAAAAAATATTTTTTTAGTTACTTTGGAAAAAAAAATATTTTTTTAGTTACTTTGGAAAAAAAAATATTTTTTTAGTTACTTTGGAAAAAAAAATATTTTTTTAGTTACTTTGGAAAAAAAAATATTTTTTTAGTTACTTTGGAAAAAAAAATATTTTTTTAGTTACTTTGGGAAAAAAAATATTTTTTTAGTTACTTTGGAAAAAAAAATATTTTTTTAGTTACTTTGGAAAAAAAAATATTTTTTTAGTTACTTTGGAAAAAAAATATATTTTTTTAGTTACTTTGGAAAAAAAAAAATTTTTTTAGTTTCTTTGGAAAAAAAAATTTTTTTTTAGTTACTTTGGAAAAAAAATTTTTTTTTTAGTTACTTTGGAAAAAAAAATATTTTTTTAGTTACTTTGGAAAAAAAAATATTTTTTTAGTTACTTTGGAAAAAAAAATATTTTTTTAGTTACTTTGGAAAAAAAAATATTTTTTTAGTTACTTTGGAAAAAAAAATATTTTTTTAGTTACTTTGGAAAAAAAAATATTTTTTTAGTTACTTTGGAAAAAAAAATATTTTTTTAGTTACTTTGGAAAAAAAAATATTTTTTTAGTTACTTTGGGAAAAAAAATATTTTTTTAGTTACTTTGGAAAAAAAAATATTTTTTTAGTTACTTTGGAAAAAAAATTATTTTTTTAGTTACTTTGGAAAAAAAAATATTTTTTTAGTTTCTTTGGAAAAAAAAATATTTTTTTAGTTACTTTGGAAAAAAAATATTTTTTTAGTTACTTTGGAAAAAAAAATATTTTTTTAGTTACTTTGGAAAAAAAAATATTTTTTTAGTTACTTTGGAAAAAAAAATATTTTTTTAGTTACTTTGGAAAAAAAAATATTTTTTAGTTACTTTGGAAAAAAATTTTTTTTTTTAGTTACTTTGGGAAAAAAAATATTTTTTTTGTTTCTTTGGAAAAAAATATATTTTTTTAGTTACTTTGGAAAAAAAAATATTTTTTTAGTTACTTTGGAAAAAAAAATATTTTTTTAGTTACTTTGGAAAAAAAAATATTTTTTTAGTTACTTTGGAAAAAAAAATATTTTTTTAGTTACTTTGGAAAAAAAATATTTTTTTAGGTACTTTGGAAAAAAATATATATTTTTAGTTACTTTGGAAAAAAAAATATTTTTTAGTTACTTTGGAAAAAAAATATTTTTTTAGTTTCTTTGGAAAAAAAATATTTTTTTAGTTACTTTGGAAAAAAAAATATTTTTTTAGTTTCTTTGGAAAAAAAAATATTTTTTTAGTTACTTTGGAAAAAAAAATATTTTTTTAGTTACTTTGGAAAAAAAAATATTTTTTTAGTTACTTTGGAAAAAAAATATTTTTTTAGTTACTTTGGAAAAAAAAATATTTTTTTAGTTATTTTGGAAAAAAAAATATTTTTTTAGTTACTTTGGAAAACAAAATATTTTTTTAGTTACTTTGGGAAAAAAAATATTTTTTTAGTTACTTTGGAAAAAAAATATTTTTTTAGTTACTTTGGAAAAAAAATATTTTTTTAGTTACTTTGGAAAAAAAAATATTTTTTTAGTTACTTTGGAAAAAAAAATATTTTTTTAGTTACTTTGGAAAAAAAAATATTTTTTTAGTTACTTTGGAAAAAAAAATATTTTTTTAGTTTCTTTGGAAAAAAAAAAAATTTTTAGTTACTTTGGAAAAAAAAATATTTTTTTAGTTTCTTTGGGAAAAAAAATATTTTTTTAGTTACTTTGGAAAAAAAAATATTTTTTTAGTTACTTTGGAAAAAAAAATATTTTTTTAGTTACTTTGGAAAAAAAAATATTTTTTTAGTTTCTTTGGAAAAAAAAATATTTTTTTAGTTACTTTGGAAAAAAAAATATTTTTTTAGTTACTTTGGAAAAAAAAATATTTTTTTAGTTACTTTGGAAAAAAAAATATTTTTTTAGTTACTTTGGAAAAAAAATATTTTTTTAGTTACTTTGGAAAAAAATATATTTTTTTAGTTACTTTGGAAAAAAAAATATTTTTTAGTTACTTTGGAAAAAAAATATTTTTTTAGTTTCTTTGGAAAAAAAATATTTTTTTAGTTACTTTGGAAAAAAAAATATTTTTTTAGTTTCTTTGGAAAAAAAAATATTTTTTTAGTTACTTTGGAAAAAAAAATATTTTTTTAGTTACTTTGGAAAAAAAAATATTTTTTTAGTTACTTTGGAAAAAAAATATTTTTTTAGTTACTTTGGAAAAAAAAATATTTTTTTAGTTATTTTGGAAAAAAAAATATTTTTTTAGTTACTTTGGAAAACAAAATATTTTTTTAGTTACTTTGGAAAAAAAAATATTTTTTTAGTTACTTTGGAAAAAAAATATTTTTTTAGTTACTTTGGAAAAAAAATATTTTTTTAGTTACTTTGGAAAAAAAAATATTTTTTTAGTTACTTTGGAAAAAAAAATATTTTTTTAGTTACTTTGGAAAAAAAAATATTTTTTTAGTTACTTTGGAAAAAAAAATATTTTTTTAGTTTCTTTGGAAAAAAAAAAATTTTTTTAGTTACTTTGGAAAAAAAAATATTTTTTTAGTTTCTTTGGGAAAAAAAATATTTTTTTAGTTACTTTGGAAAAAAAAATATTTTTTTAGTTACTTTGGAAAAAAAAATATTTTTTTAGTTACTTTGGAAAAAAAAATATTTTTTTAGTTTCTTTGGAAAAAAAAATATTTTTTTAGTTACTTTGGGGAAAAAAATATTTTTTTAGTTACTTTGGAAAAAAAATATTTTTTTAGTTACTTTGGAAAAAAAAATATTTTTTTAGTTACTTTGGAAAAAAAAATATTTTTTTAGTTACTTTGGAAAAAAAAATATTTTTTTAGTTTCTTTGGAAAAAAAAATATTTTTTTAGTTACTTTGGAAAAAAAATATTTTTTTAGTTACTTTGGAAAAAAATATATTTTTTTAGTTACTTTGGAAAAAAAAATATTTTTTTAGTTACTTTGGAAAAAAAAATATTTTTTTAGTTACTTTGGAAAAAAAAATATTTTTTTAGTTACTTTGGAAAAGAAAATATTTTTTTAGTTACTTTGGAAAAAAAAAAATGTTTTAGTTACTTTGGAAAAAAAAATATTTTTTTAGTTACTTTGGAAAAAAAAATATTTTTTTAGTTACTTTGGAAAAAAAAATATTTTTTAGTTACTTTGGAAAAAAAAATTTTTTTTTAGTTTCTTTGGAAAAAAAAATTTTTTTAGTTACTTTGGAAAAAAAAATATTTTTTTAGTTTCTTTGGGAAAAAAAATATTTTTTTAGTTACTTTGGAAAAAAAATTTTTTTTTTACTTACTTTGGAAAAAAAAAAATTTTTTTAGTTACTTTGGAAAAAAAAATATTTTTTTACTTACTTTGGAAAAAAAAATATTTTTTTAGTTACTTTGGAAAAAAAATTATTTTTTTAGTTACTTTGGAAAAAAAAATATTTTTTTAGTTACTTTGGGAAAAAATATATTTTTTTAGTTACTTTGGAAAAAAAAATATTTTTTTAGTTACTTTGGAAAAAAAAATATTTTTTTAGTTACTTTGGAAAAAAAAATATTTTTTTAGTTACTTTGGAAAAAAAATATATTTTTTTAGTTACTTTGGAAAAAAATATATTTTTTAGTTACTTTGGAAAAAAAAATATTTTTTTAGTTACTTTGGGAAAAAAAATATTTTTTTAGTTACTTTGGAAAAAAAAATATTTTTTTAGTTTCTTTGGAATTTTTTTTTTTTTTTTAGTTACTTTGGAAAAAAAAATATTTTTTTAGTTTCTTTGGAAAAAAAAAAATTTTTTTAGTTACTTTGGAAAAAAATATTTTTTTTTAGTTTCTTTGGAAAAAAATTATTTTTTTAGTTACTTTGGAAAAAAAATTATTTTTTTAGTTACTTTGGAAAAAAAATTATTTTTTTAGTTACTTTGGAAAAAAAATATTTTTTAGTTACTTTGGAAAAAAAAATATTTTTTTAGTTACTATGGGAAAAAAAATATTTTTTTAGTTACTTTGGAAAAAAAAATATTTTTTTAGTTTCTTTGGAAAAAAAAATTTTTTTTTAGTTACTTTGGAAAAAAAAATATTTTTTTAGTTTCTTTGGAAAAAAAAATATTTTTTTAGTTACTTTGGAAAAAAAAATATTTCTTTAGTTACTTTGGAAAAAAAAATATTTTTTTAGTTACTTTGGAAAAAAAAATATTTTTTTAGTTACTTTGGAAAAAAAAATATTTTTTTAGTTACTTTGGAAAAAAAATTATTTTTTTAGTTACTTTGGAAAAAAAAATATTTTTTTAGTTACTTTGGAAAAAAAAATATTTTTTTAGTTACTTTGGAAAAAAAAATATTTTTTTAGTTACTTTGGAAAAAAAAATATTTTTTTAGTTACTTTGGGAAAAAAAATATTTTTTTAGTTACTTTGGAAAAAAAAATATTTTTTTAGTTACTTTGGGAAAAAAAATATTTTTTTAGTTACTTTGGAAAAAAAATATATTTTTTTAGTTTCTTTGGAAAAAAAAAAAATTTTTTAGTTACTTTGGAAAAAAATAATTTTTTTTAGTTTCTTTGGAAAAAAATTATTTTTTTAGTTACTTTGGAAAAAAAATTATTTTTTTAGTTACTTTGGAAAAAAAAATATTTTTTTAGTTACTTTGGAAAAAAAAATATTTTTTTAGTTACTTTGGAAAAAAAAATATTTTTTTAGTTACTTTGGAAAAAAAAATATTTTTTTAGTTACTTTGGAAAAAAAAATATTTTTTTAGTTACTTTGGGAAAAAAAATATTTTTTTAGTTACTTTGGAAAAAAAAATATTTTTTTAGTTACTTTGGAAAAAAAAATATTTTTTTAGTTACTTTGGAAAAAAAAATATTTTTTTAGTTTCTTTGGAAAAAAATATATTTTTTTAGTTACTTTGGAAAAAAAAATATTTTTTTAGTTACTTTGGAAAAAAAAATATTTTTTTAGTTACTTTGGAAAAAAAAATATTTTTTTAGTTACTTTGGAAAAAAAAATATTTTTTTAGTTACTTTGGAAAAAAAAATATTTTTTTAGTTACTTTGGAAAAAAAAATATTTTTTTAGTTACTTTGGAAAAAAAAATATTTTTTTAGTTACTTTGGAAAAAAAAATATTTTTTTAGTTACTTTGGAAAAAAAAATATTTTTTAGTTACTTTGGAAAAAAAAATATTTTTTTAGTTTCTTTGGAAAAAAAAATATTTTTTTAGTTACTTTGGAAAAAAAAATTTTTTTTTAGTTACTTTGGAAAAAAAAATATTTTTTTAGTTTCTTTGGAAAAAAAAATATTTTTTTAGTTACTTTGGAAAAAAAAATATTTTTTTAGTTACTTTGGAAAAAAAAATATTTTTTTAGTTTCTTTGGAAAAAAAAATATTTTTTTAGTTACTTTGGAAAAAAAAATATTTTTTTAGTTACTTTGGAAAAAAAAATATTTTTTTAGTTACTTTGGAAAAAAAATATTTTTTTAGTTACTTTGGAAAAAAAAATATTTTTTTAGTTATTTTGGAAAAAAAAATATTTTTTTAGTTACTTTGGAAAACAAAATATTTTTTTAGTTACTTTGGAAAAAAAAATATTTTTTTAGTTACTTTGGAAAAAAAAATATTTTTTTAGTTACTTTGGAAAAAAAATATTTTTTTAGTTACTTTGGAAAAAAAAATATTTTTTTAGTTACTTTGGAAAAAAAAATATTTTTTTAGTTACTTTGGAAAAAAAAATATTTTTTTAGTTACTTTGGAAAAAAAAATTTTTTTTTAGTTTCTTTGGAAAAAAAAAAATTTTTTAGTTACTTTGGAAAAAAAAATATTTTTTTAGTTTCTTTGGGAAAAAAAATATTTTTTTAGTTACTTTGGAAAAAAAAATATTTTTTTAGTTACTTTGGAAAAAAAAATATTTTTTTAGTTACTTTGGAAAAAAAAATATTTTTTTAGTTTCTTTGGAAAAAAAAATATTTTTTTAGTTACTTTGGGGAAAAAAATATTTTTTTAGTTACTTTGGAAAAAAAATATTTTTTTAGTTACTTTGGAAAAAAAAATATTTTTTTAGTTACTTTGGAAAAAAAAATATTTTTTTAGTTACTTTGGAAAAAAAATATTTTTTTAGTTTCTTTGGAAAAAAAAATATTTTTTTAGTTACTTTGGAAAAAAAAATATTTTTTTAGTTACTTTGGAAAAAAATATATTTTTTTAGTTACTTTGGAAAAAAAAATATTTTTTTAGTTACTTTGGAAAAAAAAATATTTTTTTAGTTACTTTGGAAAAAAAAATATTTTTTTAGTTACTTTGGAAAAGAAAATATTTTTTTAGTTACTTTGGAAAAAAAAATATTTTTTTTGTTACTTTGGAAAAAAAAAATGTTTTAGTTACTTTGGAAAAAAAAATATTTTTTTAGTTACTTTGGAAAAAAAAATATTTTTTTAGTTACTTTGGAAAAAAAAATATTTTTTAGTTACTTTGGAAAAAAAAAATTTTTTTTAGTTTCTTTGGAAAAAAAAAATGTTTTAGTTACTTTGGAAAAAAAAATATTTTTTTAGTTTCTTTGGGAAAAAAAATATTTTTTTAGTTACTTTGGAAAAAAAAAATTTTTTTTACTTACTTTGGAAAAAAAAATATTTTTTTAGTTACTTTGGAAAAAAAAATATTTTTTTACTTACTTTGGAAAAAAAAATATTTTTTTAGTTACTTTGGAAAAAAAATTATTTTTTTAGTTACTTTGGAAAAAAAAATATTTTTTTAGTTACTTTGGGAAAAAAAATATTTTTTTAGTTACTTTGGAAAAAAAAATATTTTTTTAGTTACTTTGGAAAAAAAAATATTTTTTTAGTTACTTTGGAAAAAAAAATATTTTTTTAGTTACTTTGGAAAAAAAATATATTTTTTTAGTTACTTTGGAAAAAAATATATTTTTTAGTTACTTTGGAAAAAAAAATATTTTTTTAGTTACTTTGGGAAAAAAAATATTTTTTTAGTTACTTTGGGAAAAAAAATATTTTTTTAGTTTCTTTGGAAAATTTTTTTTTTTTTTAGTTACTTTGGAAAAAAAAATATTTTTTTAGTTTCTGTGGAAAAAAAAAAAATTTTTTAGTTACTTTGGAAAAAAATAATTTTTTTTAGTTACTTTGGAAAAAAAATTATTTTTTTAGTTACTTTGGAAAAAAAAATATTTTTTAGTTACTTTGGAAAAAAAAATATTTTTTTTCCCATAGTAACTAAAAAAATATTTTTTTTTCCAAAGTAACTAAAAAATATTTTTTTTTCCAAAGTAACTAAAAAAATAATTTTTTTTCCAAAGTAACTAAAAAAAAAAAAAATTTTCCAAAGAAACTAAAAAAATATTTTTTTTCCCAAAGTAACTAAAAAAATATTTTTTTTCCCAAAGTAACTAAAAAAATATTTTTTAGTTTCTTTGGAAAAAAAAATGTTTTAGTTACTTTGGAAAAAAAAATATTTTTTTAGTTACTTTGGAAAAAAAAAAAAAATTTTAGTTACTTTGGAAAAAAAAATATTTTTTTAGTTACTTTGGAAAAAAAAATATTTTTTTAGTTTCTTTGGAAAAAAAAATATTTTTTTAGTTACTTTGGAAAAAAAAATATTTTTTTAGTTACTTTGGAAAAAAAAATATTTTTTTAGTTACTTTGGAAAAAAAAATATTTTTTTAGTTACTTTGGAAAAAAATATATTTTTTTAGTTACTTTGGAAAAAAAAATATTTTTTTAGTTACTTTGGAAAAAAAAATATTTTTTTAGTTACTTTGGAAAAAAAAATATTTTTTTAGTTACTTTGGAAAAAAAAATATTTTTTTAGTTACTTTGGGAAAAAAAATATTTTTTTAGTTACTTTGGAAAAAAAAATATTTTTTTAGTTACTTTGGAAAAAAAAATATTTTTTTAGTTACTTTGGAAAAAAAATATTTTTTTAGTTACTTTGGAAAAAAAAATATTTTTTTAGTTACTTTGGAAAAAAAAATATTTTTTTAGTTACTTTGGAAAAAAAAATATTTTTTTAGTTACTTTGGAAAAAAAAATATTTTTTTAGTTACTTTGGAAAAAAAAATATTTTTTTAGTTACTTTGGAAAAAAAAATATTTTTTTAGTTACTTTGGAAAAAAAAATATTTTTTTAGTTACTTTGGAAAAAAAAATATTTTTTTAGTTACTTTGGAAAAAAAAATATTTTTTTAGTTACTTTGGAAAAAAAAATATTTTTTAGTTACTTTGGAAAAAAAAATATTTTTTTAGTTTCTTTGGAAAAAAAAATATTTTTTTAGTTACTTTGGAAAAAAAAATATTTTTTTAGTTACTTTGGAAAAAAAAATATTTTTTTAGTTTCTTTGGAAAAAAAAATATTTTTTTAGTTACTTTGGAAAAAAAAATATTTTTTTAGTTACTTTGGAAAAAAAAATATTTTTTTAGTTACTTTGGAAAAAAAAATATTTTTTTAGTTACTTTGGAAAAAAAAATATTTTTTTAGTTACTTTGGAAAAAAAAATATTTTTTTAGTTACTTTGGAAAAAAAAATATTTTTTTAGTTTCTTTGGAAAAAAAAATATTTTTTTAGTTACTTTGGAAAAAAAAATATTTTTTTAGTTACTTTGGAAAAAAAAATATTTTTTTAGTTACTTTGGAAAAAAAAATATTTTTTTAGTTACTTTGGAAAAAAAAATATTTTTTTAGTTACTTTGGAAAAAAAAATATTTTTTTAGTTACTTTGGAAAAGAAAATATTTTTTTAGTTACTTTGGAAAAAAAAATATTTTTTTTGTTACTTTGGAAAAAAAAATATTTTTAGTTACTTTGGAAAAAAAAATATTTTTTTAGTTACTTTGGAAAAAAAATATTTTTTTAGTTACTTTGGAAAAAAAAATATTTTTTAGTTACTTTGGAAAAAAAAATTTTTTTTTAGTTACTTTGGAAAAAAAAAATGTTTTAGTTACTTTGGAAAAAAAAATATTTTTTTAGTTTCTTTGGGAAAAAAAATATTTTTTTAGTTACTTTGGAAAAAAAAATTTTTTTTTACTTACTTTGGAAAAAAAAATATTTTTTTAGTTACTTTGGAAAAAAAAATATTTTTTTACTTACTTTGGAAAAAAAATTATTTTTTTAGTTACTTTGGAAAAAAAATTATTTTTTTAGTTACTTTGGAAAAAAAAATATTTTTTTAGTTACTTTGGGAAAAAAAATATTTTTTTAGTTACTTTGGAAAAAAAAATATTTTTTTAGTTACTTTGGAAAAAAAAATATTTTTTTAGTTACTTTGGAAAAAAAAATATTTTTTTAGTTACTTTGGAAAAAAAATATATTTTTTTAGTTACTTTGGAAAAAAATATATTTTTTAGTTACTTTGGAAAAAAAAATATTTTTTTAGTTACTTTGGGAAAAAAAATATTTTTTTAGTTACTTTGGAAAAAAAAATATTTTTTTAGTTTCTTTGGAAATTTTTTTTTTTTTTAGTTACTTTGGAAAAAAAAATATTTTTTTAGTTTCTTTGGAAAAAAAAAAATTTTTTTAGTTACTTTGGAAAAAAATAATTTTTTTTAGTTTCTTTGGAAAAAAATTATTTTTTTAGTTACTTTGGAAAAAAAATTATTTTTTTAGTTACTTTGGAAAAAAAATTATTTTTTTAGTTACTTTGGAAAAAAAAATATTTTTTAGTTACTTTGGAAAAAAAAATATTTTTTTAGTTACTATGGGAAAAAAAATATTTTTTTAGTTACTTTGGAAAAAAAAATATTTTTTTAGTTTCTTTGGAAAAAAAAAAATTTTTTTAGTTACTTTGGAAAAAAAAATATTTTTTTAGTTTCTTTGGAAAAAAAAATATTTTTTTAGTTACTTTGGAAAAAAAAATATTTCTTTAGTTACTTTGGAAAAAAAAATATTTTTTTAGTTACTTTGGAAAAAAAAATATTTTTTTAGTTACTTTGGAAAAAAAAATATTTTTTTAGTTACTTTGGAAAAAAAATTATTTTTTTAGTTACTTTGGAAAAAAAAATATTTTTTTAGTTACTTTGGAAAAAAAAATATTTTTTTAGTTACTTTGGAAAAAAAAATATTTTTTTAGTTACTTTGGAAAAAAAAATATTTTTTTAGTTACTTTGGAAAAAAAAATATTTTTTTAGTTACTTTGGAAAAAAAAATATTTTTTTAGTTACTTTGGGAAAAAAAATATTTTTTTAGTTACTTTGGAAAAAAAAATATTTTTTTAGTTACTTTGGAAAAAAAAATATTTTTTTAGTTACTTTGGAAAAAAAAATATTTTTTTAGTTACTTTGGAAAAAAAAATATTTTTTTAGTTACTTTGGAAAAAAAAATATTTTTTTAGTTACTTTGGAAAAAAAAATATTTTTTTAGTTACTTTGGAAAAAAAAATATTTTTTTAGTTTCTTTGGAAAAAAAAATATTTTTTTAGTTACTTTGGAAAAAAAAATATTTTTTTAGTTACTTTGGAAAAAAAAATATTTTTTTAGTTACTTTGGAAAAAAAAATATTTTTTTAGTTACTTTGGAAAAAAAAATATTTTTTTAGTTACTTTGGAAAAAAAAATATTTTTTTAGTTACTTTGGAAAAAAAAATATTTTTTTAGTTACTTTGGAAAAAAAAATATTTTTTTAGTTACTTTGGAAAAAAAAATATTTTTTTAGTTACTTTGGAAAAAAAATATATTTTTTTAGTTACTTTGGGAAAAAAATATTTTTTTAGTTACTTTGGAAAAAAAAATATTTTTTTAGTTACTTTGGAAAAAAAAATATTTTTTTAGTTTCTTTGGGAAAAAAAATATTTTTTTAGTTTCTTTGGAAAAAAAAATATTTTTTTAGTTTCTTTGGAAAAAAAAATATTTTTTTAGTTACTTTGGAAAAAAAAATATTTTTTTAGTTTCTTTGGAAAAAAAAATATTTTTTTAGTTACTTTGGAAAAAAAAATATTTTTTTAGTTACTTTGGAAAAAAAAATATTTTTTTAGTTTCTTTGGAAAAAAAAATATTTTTTTAGTTTCTTTGGAAAAAAAAATATTTTTTTAGTTACTTTGGAAAAAAAAATATTTTTTTAGTTACTTTGGAAAAAAAAATATTTTTTTAGTTTCTTTGGAAAAAAAAATATTTTTTTAGTTACTTTGGAAAAAAAAATATTTTTTTAGTTACTTTGGAAAAAAAAATATTTTTTTAGTTACTTTGGAAAAAAAAATATTTTTTTAGTTACTTTGGAAAAAAAAATATTTTTTTAGTTACTTTGGAAAAAAATATATTTTTTAGTTACTTTGGAAAAAAAAATATTTTTTTAGTTACTTTGGGAAAAAAAAATTTTTTTTAGTTACTTTGGAAAAAAAAAATTTTTTTTAGTTACTTTGGAAAAAAAAATATTTTTTTTAGTTTCTTTGGAAAAAAAAATATTTTTTTAGTTACTTTGGAAAAAAAAAATTTTTTTTAGTTACTTTGGAAAAAAAAATATTTTTTTAGTTTCTTTGGAAAAAAAAAAAATTTTTTAGTTACTTTGGAAAAAAAAATATTTTTTTAGTTTCTTTGGAAAAAAAAATATTTTTTTAGTTACTTTGGAAAAAAAAATATTTTTTTAGTTACTTTGGAAAAAAAATTTTTTTAGTTACTTTGGGAAAAAAAATATTTTTTTAGTTTCTTTGGAAAAAAAAATATTTTTTTAGTTACTTTGGAAAAAAAAATATTTTTTTAGTTACTTTGGAAAAAAAAATATTTTTTTAGTTACTTTGGAAAAAAAAATATTTTTTTAGTTACTTTGGAAAAAAAAATATTTTTTTAGTTTCTTTGGAAAAAAAAATATTTTTTTAGTTACTTTGGAAAAAAAAATATTTTTTTAGTTACTTTGGAAAAAAAAAAAAAATTTTTAGTTACTTTGGAAAAAAAAATATTTTTTTAGTTACTTTGGAAAAAAAAATATTTTTTTAGTTACTTTGGAAAAAAAAATATTTTTTTAGTTACTTTGGAAAAAAAAATATTTTTTTAGTTACTTTGGAAAAAAAAATATTTTTTTAGTTACTTTGGAAAAAAAAATATTTTTTTAGTTACTTTGGAAAAAAAATATATTTTTTTAGTTACTTTGGGAAAAAAATATTTTTTTAGTTACTTTGGAAAAAAAAATATTTTTTTAGTTACTTTGGAAAAAAAAAATATTTTTTTAGTTACTTTGGAAAAAAAAATATTTTTTTAGTTACTTTGGAAAAAAAAATATTTTTTTAGTTACTTTGGAAAAAAAAATTTTTTTTTAGTTACTTTGGAAAAAAAATATATTTTTTTAGTTTCTTTGGAAAAAAAAATATTTTTTTAGTTACTTTGGAAAAAAAATATTTTTTTTAGTTACTTTGGAAAAAAAAATATTTTTTTAGTTTCTTTGGAAAAAAAAAATTTTTTTTAGTTACTTTGGAAAAAAAAATATTTTTTTAGTTACTTTGGAAAAAAAATATTTTTTTAGTTACTTTGGAAAAAAAAATATTTTTTTAGTTATTTTGGAAAAAAAAATATTTTTTTAGTTACTTTGGAAAAAAAAATATTTTTTTAGTTACTTTGGAAAAAAAAATATTTTTTTAGTTACTTTGGAAAAAAAAATTTTTTTTAGTTACTTTGGAAAAAAAAATTTTTTTTAGTTTCTTTGGAAAAAAAATTTTTTTTTAGTTACTTTGGAAAAAAAAAATTTTTTTTAGTTTCTTTGGGAAAAAAATTTTTTTTTTAGTTACTTTGGAAAAAAAAATATTTTTTTAGTTACTTTGGAAAAAAAAATATTTTTTTAGTTTCTTTGGAAAAAAAAATATTTTTTTAGTTACTTTGGGAAAAAAAATATTTTTTTAGTTACTTTGGAAAAAAATATATTTTTTTAGTTACTTTGGAAAAAAATATATTTTTTTAGTTACTTTGGAAAAAAAAATATTTTTTTAGTTACTTTGGAAAAAAAAATATTTTTTTAGTTTCTTTGGAAAAAAAAATATTTTTTTAGTTACTTTGGGAAAAAAAATATTTTTTAGTTACTTTGGAAAAAAAAATTTTTTTTTAGTTTCTTTGGAAAAAAAAAATTTTTTTTAGTTACTTTGGAAAAAAAAATATTTTTTTAGTTTCTTTGGGAAAAAAAATATTTTTTTAGTTACTTTGGAAAAAAAAATATTTTTTTAGTTACTTTGGAAAAAAAAATATTTTTTTAGTTTCTTTGGAAAGAAAAATATTTTTTTAGTTACTTTGGAAAAAAAATTATTTTTTTAGTTACTTTGGAAAAAAATATATTTTTTTAGTTACTTTGGAAAAAAAAATATTTTTTTAGTTACTTTGGAAAAAAAAATATTTTTTTAGTTACTTTGGAAAAAAAAATATTTTTTTAGTTACTTTGGAAAAAAAAATATTTTTTTAGTTACTTTGGAAAAAAAAAAATTTTTTTAGTTACTTTGGAAAAAAAAATATTTTTTTAGTTACTTTGGAAAAAAAAATATTTTTTTAGTTTCTTTGGAAAAAAAAATATTTTTTTAGTTACTTTGGAAAAAAAAATATTTTTTTAGTTACTTTGGAAAAAAAAATATTTTTTTAGTTACTTTGGAAAAAAAAATATTTTTTTAGTTTCTTTGGAAAAAAAAATATTTTTTTAGTTACTTTGGAAAAAAAAATATTTTTTTAGTTACTTTGGAAAAAAAAATATTTTTTTAGTTACTTTGGAAAAAAAAATATTTTTTTAGTTACTTTGGAAAAAAAAATATTTTTTTAGTTTCTTTGGGAAAAAAAATATTTTTTTAGTTACTTTGGAAAAAAAAATATTTTTTTAGTTACTTTGGAAAAAAAAATATTTTTTTAGTTACTTTGGAAAAAAAAATATTTTTTTAGTTTCTTTGGAAAAAAAATATTTTTTTAGTTACTTTGGGAAAAAAAATATTTTTTTAGTTACTTTGGAAAAAAAAATATTTTTTTAGTTACTTTGGAAAAAAAAATATTTTTTTAGTTACTTTGGAAAAAAAAATATTTTTTTAGTTACTTTGGAAAAAAAAATATTTTTTTAGTTTCTTTGGAAAAAAAAATATTTTTTTAGTTACTTTGGGGAAAAAAAATTTTTTTAGTTACTTTGGAAAAAAAATTTTTTTTTTAGTTTCTTTGGAAAAAAAAAAAATTTTTAGTTACTTTGGAAAAAAAAAAATTTTTTTAGTTTCTTTGGGAAAAAAAATATTTTTTTAGTTACTTTGGAAAAAAAAAATTTTTTTTAGTTTCTTTGGAAAAAAAAATATTTTTTTAGTTACTTTGGAAAAAAAAATATTTTTTTAGTTACTTTGGAAAAAAAATTATTTTTTTAGTTACTTTGGAAAAAAAAATATTTTTTTAGTTACTTTGGAAAAAAAAAAATTTTTTTAGTTACTTTGGAAAAAAAAATATTTTTTTAGTTACTTTGGAAAAAAAAATATTTTTTAGTTACTTTGGAAAAAAAAATATTTTTTTAGTTACTTTGGAAAAAAAAATATTTTTTTAGTTACTTTGGAAAAAAAAATATTTTTTTAGTTACTTTGGAAAAAAAAATATTTTTTTAGTTACTTTGGGAAAAAAAATATTTTTTTAGTTACTTTGGAAAAAAAAATATTTTTTTAGTTACTTTGGAAAAAAAATATATTTTTTTAGTTACTTTGGAAAAAAAAATATTTTTTTAGTTTCTTTGGAAAAAAAAATATTTTTTTAGTTACTTTGGAAAAAAAAAAATTTTTTTAGTTACTTTGGAAAAAAAAAATTGTTTTAGTTACTTTGGAAAAAAAAATATTTTTTTAGTTTCTTTGGAAAAAAAAATATTTTTTTAGTTACTTTGGAAAAAAAAATATTTTTTTAGTTACTTTGGAAAAAAAATATTTTTTTAGTTACTTTGGAAAAAAAATTATTTTTTTAGTTACTTTGGAAAAAAAAATATTTTTTTAGTTACTTTGGAAAAAAAAATATTTTTTTAGTTACTTTGGAAAAAAAAATATTTTTTTAGTTACTTTGGAAAAAAAAATATTTTTTTAGTTACTTTGGAAAAAAAAATATTTTTTTAGTTACTTTGGAAAAAAATATATTTTTTTAGTTACTTTGGAAAAAAAAATATTTTTTTAGTTACTTTGGAAAAAAAAATATTTTTTTAGTTACTTTGGAAAAAAAAATATTTTTTTAGTTACTTTGGAAAAAAAAATATTTTTTTAGTTACTTTGGGAAAAAAAATATTTTTTTAGTTACTTTGGAAAAAAAAATATTTTTTTAGTTACTTTGGAAAAAAAAATATTTTTTTAGTTACTTTGGAAAAAAAATATTTTTTTAGTTACTTTGGAAAAAAAAATATTTTTTTAGTTACTTTGGAAAAAAAAATATTTTTTTAGTTACTTTGGAAAAAAAAATATTTTTTTAGTTACTTTGGAAAAAAAAATATTTTTTTAGTTACTTTGGAAAAAAAAATATTTTTTTAGTTACTTTGGAAAAAAAAATATTTTTTTAGTTACTTTGGAAAAAAAAATATTTTTTTAGTTACTTTGGAAAAAAAAATATTTTTTTAGTTACTTTGGAAAAAAAAATATTTTTTTAGTTACTTTGGAAAAAAAAATATTTTTTAGTTACTTTGGAAAAAAAAATATTTTTTTAGTTTCTTTGGAAAAAAAAATATTTTTTTAGTTACTTTGGAAAAAAAAATATTTTTTTAGTTACTTTGGAAAAAAAAATATTTTTTTAGTTTCTTTGGAAAAAAAAATATTTTTTTAGTTACTTTGGAAAAAAAAATATTTTTTTAGTTACTTTGGAAAAAAAAATATTTTTTTAGTTACTTTGGAAAAAAAAATATTTTTTTAGTTACTTTGGAAAAAAAAATATTTTTTTAGTTACTTTGGAAAAAAAAATATTTTTTTAGTTACTTTGGAAAAAAAAATATTTTTTTAGTTTCTTTGGAAAAAAAAATATTTTTTTAGTTACTTTGGAAAAAAAAATATTTTTTTAGTTACTTTGGAAAAAAAAATATTTTTTTAGTTACTTTGGAAAAAAAAATATTTTTTTAGTTACTTTGGAAAAAAAAATATTTTTTTAGTTACTTTGGAAAAAAAAATATTTTTTTAGTTACTTTGGAAAAGAAAATATTTTTTTAGTTACTTTGGAAAAAAAAATATTTTTTTTGTTACTTTGGAAAAAAAAAATGTTTTAGTTACTTTGGAAAAAAAAATATTTTTTTAGTTACTTTGGAAAAAAAAATATTTTTTTAGTTACTTTGGAAAAAAAAATATTTTTTAGTTACTTTGGAAAAAAAAAATTTTTTTTAGTTTCTTTGGAAAAAAAAAATGTTTTAGTTACTTTGGAAAAAAAAATATTTTTTTAGTTTCTTTGGGAAAAAAAATATTTTTTTAGTTACTTTGGAAAAAAAAAATTTTTTTTACTTACTTTGGAAAAAAAAATATTTTTTTAGTTACTTTGGAAAAAAAAATATTTTTTTACTTACTTTGGAAAAAAAATTATTTTTTTAGTTACTTTGGAAAAAAAATTATTTTTTTAGTTACTTTGGAAAAAAAAATATTTTTTTAGTTACTTTGGGAAAAAAAATATTTTTTTAGTTACTTTGGAAAAAAAAATATTTTTTTAGTTACTTTGGAAAAAAAAATATTTTTTTAGTTACTTTGGAAAAAAAAATATTTTTTTAGTTACTTTGGAAAAAAAATATATTTTTTTAGTTACTTTGGAAAAAAATATATTTTTTAGTTACTTTGGAAAAAAAAATATTTTTTTAGTTACTTTGGGAAAAAAAATATTTTTTTAGTTACTTTGGAAAAAAAAATATTTTTTTAGTTTCTTTGGAAATTTTTTTTTTTTTTAGTTACTTTGGAAAAAAAAATATTTTTTTAGTTTCTTTGGAAAAAAAAAAATTTTTTTAGTTACTTTGGAAAAAAATAATTTTTTTTAGTTTCTTTGGAAAAAAATTATTTTTTTAGTTACTTTGGAAAAAAAATTATTTTTTTAGTTACTTTGGAAAAAAAATTATTTTTTTAGTTACTTTGGAAAAAAAAATATTTTTTAGTTACTTTGGAAAAAAAAATATTTTTTTAGTTACTATGGGAAAAAAAATATTTTTTTAGTTACTTTGGAAAAAAAAATATTTTTTTAGTTTCTTTGGAAAAAAAAAAATTTTTTTAGTTACTTTGGAAAAAAAAATATTTTTTTAGTTTCTTTGGAAAAAAAAATATTTTTTTAGTTACTTTGGAAAAAAAAATATTTCTTTAGTTACTTTGGAAAAAAAAATATTTTTTTAGTTACTTTGGAAAAAAAAATATTTTTTTAGTTACTTTGGAAAAAAAAATATTTTTTTAGTTACTTTGGAAAAAAAATTATTTTTTTAGTTACTTTGGAAAAAAAAATATTTTTTTAGTTACTTTGGAAAAAAAAATATTTTTTTAGTTACTTTGGAAAAAAAAATATTTTTTTAGTTACTTTGGAAAAAAAAATATTTTTTTAGTTACTTTGGAAAAAAAAATATTTTTTTAGTTACTTTGGAAAAAAAAATATTTTTTTAGTTACTTTGGGAAAAAAAATATTTTTTTAGTTACTTTGGAAAAAAAAATATTTTTTTAGTTACTTTGGAAAAAAAAATATTTTTTTAGTTACTTTGGAAAAAAAAATATTTTTTTAGTTACTTTGGAAAAAAAAATATTTTTTTAGTTACTTTGGAAAAAAAAATATTTTTTTAGTTACTTTGGAAAAAAAAATATTTTTTTAGTTACTTTGGAAAAAAAAATATTTTTTTAGTTTCTTTGGAAAAAAAAATATTTTTTTAGTTACTTTGGAAAAAAAAATATTTTTTTAGTTACTTTGGAAAAAAAAATATTTTTTTAGTTACTTTGGAAAAAAAAATATTTTTTTAGTTACTTTGGAAAAAAAAATATTTTTTTAGTTACTTTGGAAAAAAAAATATTTTTTTAGTTACTTTGGAAAAAAAAATATTTTTTTAGTTACTTTGGAAAAAAAAATATTTTTTTAGTTACTTTGGAAAAAAAAATATTTTTTTAGTTACTTTGGAAAAAAAAATATTTTTTAGTTACTTTGGAAAAAAAAATATTTTTTTAGTTTCTTTGGAAAAAAAAATATTTTTTTAGTTACTTTGGAAAAAAAAATTTTTTTTTAGTTACTTTGGAAAAAAAAATATTTTTTTAGTTTCTTTGGAAAAAAAAATATTTTTTTAGTTACTTTGGAAAAAAAAAAATTTTTTTAGTTACTTTGGAAAAAAAAATATTTTTTTAGTTACTTTGGAAAAAAAAATATTTTTTTAGTTACTTTGGAAAAAAAAATATTTTTTTAGTTACTTTGGAAAAAAAAATATTTTTTTAGTTACTTTGGAAAAAAAAATATTTTTTTAGTTTCTTTGGAAAAAAAAATATTTTTTTAGTTACTTTGGAAAAAAAAATATTTTTTTAGTTACTTTGGAAAAAAAAATATTTTTTTAGTTACTTTGGAAAAAAAAATATTTTTTTACTTACTTTGGAAAAAAAAATATTTTTTTAGTTACTTTGGAAAAAAAAATATTTTTTTACTTACTTTGGAAAAAAAAATATTTTTTTAGTTACTTTGGAAAAAAAAATATTTTTTTAGTTACTTTGGAAAAAAAATTATTTTTTTAGTTACTTTGGAAAAAAAAATATTTTTTTAGTTACTTTGGAAAAAAAAATATTTTTTTAGTTACTTTGGAAAAAAAAATATTTTTTTAGTTACTTTGGAAAAAAAAATATTTTTTTAGTTACTTTGGGAAAAAAAATATTTTTTTAGTTACTTTGGAAAAAAAAATATTTTTTTAGTTACTTTGGAAAAAAAAATATTTTTTTAGTTACTTTGGAAAAAAAAATATTTTTTTAGTTACTTTGGAAAAAAAAATATTTTTTTAGTTACTTTGGAAAAAAAAATATTTTTTTAGTTACTTTGGGAAAAAAAATATTTTTTTAGTTACTTTGGAAAAAAAAATATTTTTTTAGTTACTTTGGAAAAAAAAATATTTTTTTAGTTACTTTGGAAAAAAAATATATTTTTTTAGTTACTTTGGAAAAAAAAATATTTTTTT
This sequence comes from Melanostigma gelatinosum, assembly GCF_949748355.1. Taxonomy (NCBI): domain Eukaryota; kingdom Metazoa; phylum Chordata; class Actinopteri; order Perciformes; family Zoarcidae; genus Melanostigma; species Melanostigma gelatinosum. The sequence goes on along the minus strand of NW_027635138.1, from coordinate 4,280 downwards.
AGTTTCTTTGGAAAAAAAAATTTTTTTTTAGTTACTTTGGAAAAAAAATTTTTTTTTTAGTTACTTTGGAAAAAAAAATATTTTTTTAGTTACTTTGGAAAAAAAAATATTTTTTTAGTTTCTTTGGAAAAAAAAATATTTTTTTAGTTACTTTGGAAAAAAAAATATTTTTTTAGTTTCTTTGGAAAATTTTTTTTTTTTTTAGTTACTTTGGAAAAAAAAATATTTTTTTAGTTTCTTTGGAAAAAAAAAAAATTTTTTAGTTACTTTGGAAAAAAATAATTTTTTTTAGTTTCTTTGGAAAAAAATTATTTTTTTAGTTACTTTGGAAAAAAAATTATTTTTTTAGTTACTTTGGAAAAAAAAATATTTTTTTAGTTACTATGGGAAAAAAAATATTTTTTTAGTTACTTTGGAAAAAAAAATATTTTTTTAGTTTCTTTGGAAAAAAAAATTTTTTTTAGTTACTTTGGAAAAAAAAATATTTTTTTAGTTTCTTTGGAAAAAAAAATATTTTTTTAGTTACTTTGGAAAAAAAAATATTTCTTTAGTTACTTTGGAAAAAAAAATATTTTTTTAGTTACTTTGGAAAAAAAAATATTTTTTTAGTTACTTTGGAAAAAAAAATATTTTTTTAGTTACTTTGGAAAAAAAAATATTTTTTTAGTTACTTTGGAAAAAAAAATATTTTTTTAGTTACTTTGGAAAAAAAATATTTTTTTAGTTACTTTGGGAAAAAAAATATTTTTTTAGTTACTTTGGAAAAAAAAATATTTTTTTAGTTACTTTGGAAAAAAAAATATTTTTTTAGTTACTTTGGAAAAAAAAATATTTTTTTAGTTTCTTTGGAAAAAAAAATATTTTTTTAGTTACTTTGGAAAAAAAAATATTTTTTTAGTTACTTTGGAAAAAAAAATATTTTTTTAGTTACTTTGGAAAAAAAAATATTTTTTTAGTTACTTTGGAAAAAAAAATATTTTTTTAGCTACTTTGGAAAAAAAAATATTTTTTTAGTTACTTTGGAAAAAAAAATATTTTTTTAGTTACTTTGGAAAAAAAAATATTTTTTTAGTTACTTTGGAAAAAAAAATATTTTTTTAGTTACTTTGGAAAAAAAAATATTTTTTAGTTACTTTGGAAAAAAAAATATTTTTTTAGTTTCTTTGGAAAAAAAAATATTTTTTTAGTTACTTTGGAAAAAAAAATTTTTTTTTAGTTACTTTGGGAAAAAAAATATTTTTTTAGTTTCTTTGGAAAAAAAAATATTTTTTTAGTTACTTTGGAAAAAAAAATATTTTTTTAGTTACTTTGGAAAAAAAAATATTTTTTTAGTTACTTTGGAAAAAAAAATATTTTTTTAGTTTCTTTGGAAAAAAAAAAAATTTTTTAGTTACTTTGGAAAAAAAAAAAATTTTTTAGTTACTTTGGAAAAAAAAATATTTTTTTAGTTACTTTGGAAAAAAAAATATTTTTTTAGTTACTTTGGAAAAAAAAATATTTTTTTAGTTTCTTTGGGAAAAAAAATATTTTTTTAGTTTCTTTGGAAAAAAAAATATTTTTTTAGTTTCTTTGGAAAAAAAAATATTTTTTTAGTTACTTTGGAAAAAAAAATATTTTTTTAGTTACTTTGGAAAAAAAAATATTTTTTTAGTTTCTTTGGAAAAAAAAATATTTTTTTAGTTACTTTGGAAAAAAAAATATTTTTTTAGTTACTTTGGAAAAAAAAATATTTTTTTAGTTACTTTGGAAAAAAAAATATTTTTTTAGTTACTTTGGAAAAAAAAATATTTTTTTAGTTACTTTGGAAAAAAATATATTTTTTAGTTACTTTGGAAAAAAAAATATTTTTTTAGTTACTTTGGGAAAAAAAAATTTTTTTTAGTTACTTTGGAAAAAAAAAATTTTTTTTAGTTACTTTGGAAAAAAAAATATTTTTTTTAGTTTCTTTGGAAAAAAAAATATTTTTTTAGTTACTTTGGAAAAAAAAAATTTTTTTTAGTTACTTTGGAAAAAAAAATATTTTTTTAGTTTCTTTGGAAAAAAAAAAAATTTTTAGTTACTTTGGAAAAAAAATATTTTTTTAGTTTCTTTGGAAAAAAAAATATTTTTTTAGTTACTTTGGAAAAAAAAATATTTTTTTAGTTACTTTGGAAAAAAAATTTTTTTAGTTACTTTGGGAAAAAAAATATTTTTTTAGTTTCTTTGGAAAAAAAAATATTTTTTTAGTTACTTTGGAAAAAAAAATATTTTTTTAGTTACTTTGGAAAAAAAAATATTTTTTTAGTTACTTTGGAAAAAAAAATATTTTTTTAGTTACTTTGGAAAAAAAAATATTTTTTTAGTTTCTTTGGAAAAAAAAATATTTTTTTAGTTACTTTGGAAAAAAAAATATTTTTTTAGTTACTTTGGAAAAAAAAAAAAAATTTTTAGTTACTTTGGAAAAAAAAATATTTTTTTAGTTACTTTGGAAAAAAAAATATTTTTTTAGTTACTTTGGAAAAAAAAATATTTTTTTAGTTACTTTGGAAAAAAAAATATTTTTTTAGTTACTTTGGAAAAAAAAATATTTTTTTAGTTACTTTGGAAAAAAAAATATTTTTTTAGTTACTTTGGAAAAAAAATATATTTTTTTAGTTACTTTGGGAAAAAAATATTTTTTTAGTTACTTTGGAAAAAAAAATATTTTTTTAGTTACTTTGGAAAAAAAAAATATTTTTTTAGTTACTTTGGAAAAAAAAATATTTTTTTAGTTACTTTGGAAAAAAAATATTTTTTTAGTTACTTTGGAAAAAAAAATTTTTTTTTAGTTACTTTGGAAAAAAAATATATTTTTTTAGTTTCTTTGGAAAAAAAAATATTTTTTTAGTTACTTTGGAAAAAAAATATTTTTTTTAGTTACTTTGGAAAAAAAAATATTTTTTTAGTTTCTTTGGAAAAAAAAAATTTTTTTTAGTTACTTTGGAAAAAAAAATATTTTTTTAGTTACTTTGGAAAAAAAATATTTTTTTAGTTACTTTGGAAAAAAAAATATTTTTTTAGTTATTTTGGAAAAAAAAATATTTTTTTAGTTACTTTGGAAAAAAAAATATTTTTTTAGTTACTTTGGAAAAAAAAATATTTTTTTAGTTACTTTGGAAAAAAAAATTTTTTTTAGTTACTTTGGAAAAAAAAATTTTTTTTAGTTTCTTTGGAAAAAAAATTTTTTTTTAGTTACTTTGGAAAAAAAAAATTTTTTTTAGTTTCTTTGGGAAAAATTTTTTTTTTTAGTTACTTTGGAAAAAAAAATATTTTTTTAGTTACTTTGGAAAAAAAAATATTTTTTTAGTTTCTTTGGAAAAAAAAATATTTTTTTAGTTACTTTGGGAAAAAAAATATTTTTTTAGTTACTTTGGAAAAAAATATATTTTTTTAGTTACTTTGGAAAAAAATATATTTTTTTAGTTACTTTGGAAAAAAAAATATTTTTTTAGTTACTTTGGAAAAAAAAATATTTTTTTAGTTTCTTTGGAAAAAAAAATATTTTTTTAGTTACTTTGGGAAAAAAAATATTTTTTAGTTACTTTGGAAAAAAAAATTTTTTTTTAGTTTCTTTGGAAAAAAAAAATTTTTTTTAGTTACTTTGGAAAAAAAAATATTTTTTTAGTTTCTTTGGGAAAAAAAATATTTTTTTAGTTACTTTGGAAAAAAAAATATTTTTTTAGTTACTTTGGAAAAAAAAATATTTTTTTAGTTTCTTTGGAAAGAAAAATATTTTTTTAGTTACTTTGGAAAAAAAATTATTTTTTTAGTTACTTTGGAAAAAAATATATTTTTTTAGTTACTTTGGAAAAAAAAATATTTTTTTAGTTACTTTGGAAAAAAAAATATTTTTTTAGTTACTTTGGAAAAAAAAATATTTTTTTAGTTACTTTGGAAAAAAAAATATTTTTTTAGTTACTTTGGAAAAAAAAATATTTTTTTAGTTACTTTGGAAAAAAAAATATTTTTTTAGTTACTTTGGAAAAAAAAATATTTTTTTAGTTACTTTGGAAAAAAATATTTTTTTTAGTTACTTTGGAAAAAAAATATTTTTTTAGTTTCTTTGGAAAAAAATATATTTTTTTAGTTACTTTGGAAAAAAAAATTTTTTTTTAGTTACTTTGGAAAAAAAAATATTTTTTTAGTTTCTTTGGAAAAAAAAATATTTTTTAGTTACTTTGGAAAAAAAAATATTTTTTTAGTTACTTTGGAAAAAAAAATATTTTTTTAGTTACTTTGGAAAAAAAAATATTTTTTTAGTT
>NW_027635139.1:0-1000 GCF_949748355.1 Melanostigma gelatinosum | reverse complement strand
AAAGTAACAAAAAAAATATTTTTTTTCCCAAAGTAACTAAAAAAATATTTTTTTTCCAAAGTAACTAAACAAATATTTTTTTTTCCAAAGTAACTAAAAAAATATTTTTTTTTCCAAAGTAACTAAAAAATTCTTTTTTTTTCCAAAGTAACTAAAAAAATATTTTTTTTTCCAAAGTAACTAAAAAAATATTTTTTTTTCCAAAGTAACTAAAAAAATATTTTTTTTTCCAAAGTAACTAAAAAAATATTTTTTTTTCCAAAGTAACTAAAAAAATATTTTTTTTTCCAAAGTAACTAAAAAATATTTTTTTTTTCCAAAGTAACTAAAAAAATATTTTTTTTTCCAAAGTAACTAAAAAAATATTTTTTTTTCCAAAGTAACTAAAAAAATATTTTTTTTCCAAAGTAACTAAAAAAATATTTTTTTCCAAAGTAACTAAAAAAATATTTTTTTTTCCAAAGTAACTAAAAAAATATTTTTTTTTCCAAAGTAACTAAAAAAATATTTTTTTTTCCAAAGAAACTAAAAAAATATTTTTTTTTCCAAAGTAACTAAAAAAATATTTTTTTTTCCAAAGAAACTAAAAAAATATTTTTTTTTCCAAAGTAACTAAAAAATATTTTTTTTTTCCAAAGAAACTAAAAAAATATTCTTTTTTCCAAAGTAACTAAAAATTTTTTTTTTTCCAAAGTAACTAAAAAAATATTTTTTTTTTCCAAAGTAACTAAAAAAATATTTTTTTTTCCAAAGTAACTAAAAAAATATTTTTTTTTCCAAAGTAACTAAAAAAATATTTTTTTTTCCAAAGTAACTAAAAAAATATTTTTTTTTCCAAAGTAACTAAAAAATATTTTTTTTTTCCAAAGTAACTAAAAAAATATTTTTTTTTCCAAAGTAACTAAAAAAATATTTTTTTTTCCAAAGTAACTAAAAAAATATTTTTTTTCCAAAGTAACTAAAAAAATATTTTTTTTTCCAAAGTAACTAAAAAAATATT
>NW_027635140.1:0-75180 GCF_949748355.1 Melanostigma gelatinosum | reverse complement strand
ATTTTTTTTTCCAAAGTAACTAAAAAATATTTTTTTTCCCAAAGTAACTAAAAAAATATTTTTTTTTCCAAAGTAACTAAAAAAATATTTTTTTTTTCCAAAGTAACTAAAAAAATATTTTTTTTTCCAAAGTAACTAAAAAAATATTTTTTTTTCCAAAGTAACTAAAAAAATATTTTTTTTTCCAAAGTAACTAAAAAAATATTTTTTTTCCAAAGTAACTAAAAAAATATTTTTTTTTTCCAAAGTAACTAAAAAAATATTTTTTTTTCCAAAGTAACTAAAAAAATATTTTTTTTTCCAAAGTAACTAAAAAAATATTTTTTTTTCCAAAGTAACTAAAAAAATATTTTTTTTTCCAAAGTAACTAAAAAAATATTTTTTTTTTCCAAAGTAACTAAAAAAATATTTTTTTTTCCAAAGTAACTAAAAAAATATTTTTTTTCCAAAGTAACTAAAAAAATATTTTTTTTTCCAAAGTAACTAAAAAAATATTTTTTTTTCCAAAGTAACTAAAAAAATATTTTTTTTTCCAAAGTAACTAAAAAAATATTTTTTTTTCCAAAGAACTAAAAAAATATTTTTTTTTCCAAAGTAACCTAAAAAAAAAAAAATTTTCCAAAGAAACTAAAAAAAATTTTTTTTTTCCAAAGTAACTAAAAAAAATTTTTTTTTTCCAAAGTAACTAAAAAAATATTTTTTTTTCCAAAGTAACTAAAAAAATATTTTTTTTTTCCAAAGTAACTAAAAAAATATATTTTTTTCCAAAGTAACTAAAAAAATATTTTTTTTTCCAAAGAAACTAAAAAAATATTTTTTTTTCCAAAGAAACTAAAAAAATATTTTTTTTTCCAAAGTAACTAAAAAAAATTTTTTTTTTCCAAAGTAACTAAAAAAATATTTTTTTTTCCAAAGTAACTAAAAAAATATTTTTTTTTCCAAAGTAACTAAAAAAATATTTTTTTTTCCAAAGTAACTAAAAAAATATTTTTTTTTTCCAAAGAAACTAAAAAAAAATTTTTTTTTCCAAAGTAACTAAAAAAAAATTTTTTTTTCCAAAGTAACTAAAAAAATATTTTTTTTTCCAAAGAAACTAAAAAAATATTTTTTTTCCCAAAGTAACTAAAAAAATTTTTTTTTTCCAAAGTAACTAAAAAATAATTTTTTTTCCCAAAGTAACTAAAAAAATATTTTTTTTTCCAAAGTAACTAAAAAAATATTTTTTTTTCCAAAGTAACTAAAAAAATATTTTTTTTCCCAAAGTAACTAAAAAAATATTTTTTTTTCCAAAGTAACTAAAAAAATATTTTTTTTTCCAAAGTAACTAAAAAAATATTTTTTTTCCAAAGTAACTAAAAAAATAATTTTTTTTCCAAAGTAACTAAAAAAATATTTTTTTTTCCAAAGTAACTAAAAAAATATTTATTTTTCCAAAGTAACTAAAAAAATATTTTTTTTCCAAAGTAACTAAAAAAATATTTTTTTTTCCAAAGTAACTAAAAAAATATATTTTTTTCCAAAGTAACTAAAAAAATATTTTTTTTCCAAAGTAACTAAAAAAATATTTTTTTTTCCAAAGTAACTAAAAAAATATTTTTTTTCCAAAGTAACTAAAAAAATATTTTTTTTCCAAAGTAACTAAAAAAATATTTTTTTTTCCAAAGAAACTAAAAAAAATTTTTTTTTCCAAAGTAACTAAAAAAATATTTTTTTTTCCAAAGTAACTAAAAAAAATATTTTTTTTCCAAAGAAACTAAAAAAAAAATTTTTTCCAAAGAAACTAAAAAAATATTTTTTTTTCCAAAGTAACTAAAAAAATTTTTTTTTTTCCAAAGAAACTAAAAAAAATTTTTTTTTTCCAAAGTAACTAAAAAAAATTTTTTTTTTCCAAAGTAACTAAAAAAATATTTTTTTTTCCAAAGTAACTAAAAAATTTTTTTTTTTCCAAAGTAACTAAAAAAATATTTTTTTTTCCAAAGTAACTAAAAAAATATTTTTTTTTCCAAAGTAACTAAAAAAAAATTTTTTTTTCCAAAGTAACTAAAAAATATTTTTTTTTCCAAAGTAACTAAAAAAATATTTTTTTTTCCAAAGTAACTAAAAAAATATTTTTTTTTCCAAAGTAACTAAAAAAATATTTTTTTTTCCAAAGAAACTAAAAAAATATTTTTTTTTTCCAAAGTAACTAAAAAAAATTTTTTTTTTCCAAAGAAACTAAAAAAATATTTTTTTTTCCAAAGTAACTAAAAAAAAATTTTTTTTTCCAAAGTAACTAAAAAAATATTTTTTTTCCAAAGAAACTAAAAAAATATTTTTTTTTCCAAAGTAACTAAAAAAAATTTTTTTTTTTCCAAAGTAACTAAAAAAAAAAAATTTTTCCCAAAGTAACTAAAAAAATATTTTTTTTTCCAAAGTAACAAAAAAATATTTTTTTTTCCAAAGTAACTAAAAAAATATTTTTTTTTCCAAAGTAACTAAAAAAATATTTTTTCTTCCAAAGTAACTAAAAAAATATTTTTTTTTCCAAAGTAACTAAAAAAATATTTTTTTTTCCAAAGTAACTAAAAAAATATTTTTTTTCCCAAAGTAACTAAAAAAATATTTTTTTTTCCAAAGTAACTAAAAAAATATTTTTTTTTCCAAAGTAACTAAAAAAATATTTTTTTTTCCAAAGTAACTAAAAAAATATTTTTTTTTCCAAAGTAACTAAAAAATATTTTTTTTTTCCAAAGTAACTAAAAAAATATTTTTTTTTCCAAAGTAACTAAAAAAATATTTTTTTTTCCAAAGTAACTAAAAAAATATTTTTTTTTCCAAAGAAACTAAAAAAAATTTTTTTTTTCCAAAGTAACTAAAAAAATTTTTTTTTTTCCAAAGAAACTAAAAAAATATTTTTTTTTCCAAAGTAACTAAAAAAAAATTTTTTTTTCCAAAGTAACTAAAAAAATATTTTTTTTTCCAAAGAAACTAAAAAAATATTTTTTTTTCCAAAGTAACTAAAAAAAATTTTTTTTTTCCAAAGTAACTAAAAAAATATTTTTTTTTTCCCAAAGTAACTAAAAAAATATTTTTTTTTCCAAAGTAACTAAAAAATATTTTTTTTTCCAAAGTAACTAAAAAAATATTTTTTTTTCCAAAGTAACTAAAAAAATATTTTTTTTTCCAAAGTAACTAAAAAAATATTTTTTTTTCCAAAGTAACTAAAAAAATATTTTTTTTTCCAAAGTAACTAAAAAAATATTTTTTTTTCCAAAGAAACTAAAAAAATATTTTTTTTCCCAAAGTAACTAAAAAAATATTTTTTTTTCCAAAGTAACTAAAAAAATATTTTTTTTTCCAAAGTAACTAAAAAAATATTTTTTTTTCCAAAGTAACTAAAAAAATATTTTTTTTTCCAAAGTAACTAAAAAAATATTTTTTTTTCCAAAGTAACTAAAAAAATATTTTTTTTCCAAAGTAACTAAAAAAATATTTTTTTTTCCAAAGTAACTAAAAAAATATTTTTTTTCCCAAAGTAACTAAAAAAATATTTTTTTTCCAAAGTAACTAAAAAAATATTTTTTTTTCCAAAGTAACTAAAAAAATATTTTTTTTTCCAAAGTAACTAAAAAAATATTTTTTTTTCCAAAGTAACTAAAAAAATATATTTTTTTCCAAAGTAACTAAAAAAATATTTTTTTTTCCAAAGAAACTAAAAAAATATTTTTTTTTCCAAAGTAACTAAAAAAAATTTTTTTTTTCCAAAGAAACTAAAAAAATATTTTTTTTTCCAAAGTAACTAAAAAATATTTTTTTTCCCAAAGTAACTAAAAAAATATTTTTTTTTCCAAAGTAACTAAAAAAATATTTTTTTTTCCAAAGTAACTAAAAAAATATTTTTTTTTCCAAAGTAACTAAAAAAATATTTTTTTTCCAAAGTAACTAAAAAAATATTTTTTTTTCCAAAGAAACTAAAAAAAATTTTTTTTTCCAAAGTAACTAAAAAAAATTTTTTTTCCAAAGTAACTAAAAAAAAAAAAAATTTTCCAAAGTAACTAAAAAAAATTTTTTTTTCCAAAGAAACTAAAAAAATATTTTTTTTTCCAAAGTAACTAAAACATTTTTTTTTTCCAAAGAAACTAAAAAATATTTTTTTTTCCAAAGTAACTAAAAAAATATTTTTTTTTCCAAAGTAACTAAAAAAATATTTTTTTTTTTCCCAAAGTAACTAAAAAAATATTTTTTTTTCCAAAGTAACTAAAAAATATTTTTTTTTCCAAAGTAACTAAAAAAATATTTTTTTTTCCAAAGTAACTAAAAAAATATTTTTTTTTCCAAAGTAACTAAAAAAATATTTTTTTTTCCAAAGTAACTAAAAAAATATTTTTTTTTCCAAAGTAACTAAAAAAATATTTTTTTTTCCAAAGTAACTAAAAAAATATTTTTTTTTCCAAAGTAACTAAAAAAATATTTTTTTTTCCAAAGTAACTAAAAAAATATTTTTTTTTCCAAAGAAACTAAAAAAATATTTTTTTTCCCAAAGTAACTAAAAAAATATTTTTTTTTCCAAAGTAACTAAAAAAATATTTTTTTTTCCAAAGTAACTAAAAAAATTTTTTTTTTCCAAAGTAACTAAAAAAATATTTTTTTTTCCAAAGTAACTAAAAAAATATTTTTTTTTCCAAAGTAACTAAAAAAATATTTTTTTTCCAAAGTAACTAAAAAAATATTTTTTTTTCCAAAGTAACTAAAAAAATATTTTTTTTTCCAAAGTAACTAAAAAAATATTTTTTTTTCCAAAGTAACTAAAAAAATATTTTTTTTTCCAAAGTAACTAAAAAAATATTTTTTTTTCCAAAGTAACTAAAAAAATATTTTTTTTTCCAAAGTAACTAAAAAAATATTTTTTTTTCCAAAGAAACTAAAAAAATATTTTTTTTTCCAAAGTAACTAAAAAAAAATTTTTTTTTCCAAAGAAACTAAAAAAATATTTTTTTTTCCAAAGTAACTAAAAAATATTTTTTTTCCCAAAGTAACTAAAAAAATATTTTTTTTTCCAAAGTAACTAAAAAAATATTTTTTTTTCCAAAGTAACTAAAAAAATATTTTTTTTTCCAAAGTAACTAAAAAAATATTTTTTTTCCAAAGTAACTAAAAAAAAATTTTTTTTTCCAAAGAAACTAAAAAAATATTTTTTTTTCCAAAGTAACTAAAAAAATTTTTTTTTTCCAAAGTAACTAAAAAAATATTTTTTTTTCCAAAGTAACTAAAAAAAAATTTTTTTTTCCAAAGAAACTAAAAAAATATTTTTTTTTCCAAAGTAACTAAAAAATTTTTTTTTTTTCCAAAGAAACTAAAAATTTTTTTTTTTTCCAAAGTAACTAAAAAAATATTTTTTTTTCCAAAGTAACTAAAAAAATATTTTTTTTTCCAAAGTAACTAAAAAATATTTTTTTTTTCCAAAGTAACTAAAAACATTTATTTTTTTCCAAAGTAACTAAAAAAATATTTTTTTTTCCAAAGTAACTAAAAAAATATTTTTTTTTCCAAAGTAACTAAAAAAATATTTTTTTTTCCAAAGTAACTAAAAAAATATTTTTTTTTCCAAAGTAACTAAAAAAATATTTCTTTTTCCAAAGTAACTAAAAAAATATTTTTTTTCCAAAGTAACTAAAAAAATAATTTTTTTTCCAAAGTAACTAAAAAAATATTTTTTTTTCCAAAGTAACTAAAAAAATATTTATTTTTCCAAAGTAACTAAAAAAATATTTTTTTTTCCAAAGTAACTAAAAAAATATTTTTTTTTCCAAAGTAACTAAAAAAATATTTTTTTTCCAAAGTAACTAAAAAAATATTTTTTTTTCCAAAGTAACTAAAAAAATATTTTTTTTTCCAAAGTAACTAAAAAAATATTTTTTTTTCCAAAGTAACTAAAAAAATATTTTTTTTTCCAAAGTAACTAAAAAAATATTTTTTTTTCCAAAGTAACTAAAAAAATATTTTTTTTCCAAAGTAACTAAAAAAATATTTTTTTTTCCAAAGTAACTAAAAAAATATTTTTTTTTCCAAAGTAACTAAAAAAATATTTTTTTTCCAAAGTAACTAAAAAAATATTTTTTTTCCAAAGAAACTAAAAAAATATTTTTTTTTCCAAAGAAACTAAAAAAATATTATTTTTTTCCAAAGTAACTAAAAAATATTTTTTTTCCCAAAGTAACTAAAAAAATATTTTTTTTTCCAAAGTAACTAAAAAAATATTTTTTTTTCCAAAGTAACTAAAAAAATTTTTTTTTTTCCAAAGTAACTAAAAAAATATTTTTTTTCCAAAGTAACTAAAATTTTTTTTTTTTTTCCAAAGAAACTAAAAAAATATTTTTTTTTCCAAAGTAACTAAAAAAAAAATTTTTTTTCCAAAGAAACTAAAAAAATATTTTTTTTTCCAAAGAAACTAAAAAAATATTTTTTTTCCCAAAGTAACTAAAAAAAAAATTTTTTTCCAAAGTAACTAAAAAATAATTTTTTTTCCAAAGTAACTAAAAAAATATTTTTTTTTCCAAAGTAACTAAAAAAATATTTTTTTTTCCAAAGTAACTAAAAAAATATTTTTTTTCCAAAGTAACTAAAAAAATATTTTTTTTTCCAAAGTAACTAAAAAAATATTTTTTTTTCCAAAGTAACTAAAAAAATATTTATTTTTCCAAAGTAACTAAAAAAATATTTTTTTTTCCAAAGTAACTAAAAAAATATTTTTTTTTCCAAAGTAACTAAAAAAATATTTTTTAGTTACTTTGGAAAAAAAAATATTTTCTTTCCCAAAGTAACTAAAAAAAATTTTTTTTTCCAAAGTAACTAAAAAATAATTTTTTTTCCCAAAGTAACTAAAAAAATATTTTTTTTTCCAAAGTAACTAAAAAAATATTTTTTTTTCCAAAGTAACTAAAAAAATATTTATTTTTCCAAAGTAACTAAAAAAAAATTTTTTTTTCCAAAGTAACTAAAAAAATATTTTTTTTTCCAAAGTAACTAAAAAAATATTTTTTTTTCCAAAGTAACTAAAAAAATATTTTTTTTTCCAAAGTAACTAAAAAAATATTTTTTTTTCCAAAGAAACTAAAAAAATATTTTTTTTTCCAAAGTAGCTAAAAAATATTTTTTTTTTCCAAAGAAACTAAAAAAATATTTTTTTTTCCAAAGTAACTAAAAAAAAATTTTTTTTTCCAAAGTAACTAAAAAAATATTTTTTTTCCAAAGAAACTAAAAAAATATTTTTTTTTCCAAAGTAACTAAAAAAAATATTTTTTTTCCAAAGTAACTAAAAAAAAAATTTTTTTCCCAAAGTAACTAAAAAAATATTTTTTTTTCCAAAGTAACAAAAAAATATTTTTTTTTCCAAAGTAACTAAAAAAATATTTTTTTTTCCAAAGTAACTAAAAAAATATTTTTTCTTCCAAAGTAACTAAAAAAATATTTTTTTTTCCAAAGTAACTAAAAAAATATTTTTTTTTCCAAAGTAACTAAAAAAATATTTTTTTTTCCAAAGTAACTAAAAAAATATTTTTTTTTCCAAAGTAACTAAAAAAATATTTTTTTTTCCAAAGTAACTAAAAAAATATTTTTTTTTCCAAAGTAACTAAAATATATATTTTTTTCCAAAGTAACTAAAAAAATTTTTTTTTTTCCAAAGTAACTAAAAAATATTTTTTTTTTCCAAAGTAACTAAAAAAATTTTTTTTTTCCAAAGTAACTAAAAAAATATTTTTTTTTCCAAAGTAACTAAAAAAATATTTTTTTTTCCAAAGAAACTAAAAAAATATTTTTTTTTCCAAAGTAACTAAAAAAAATTTTTTTTTTCCAAAGAAACTAAAAAAAAATTTTTTTTTCCAAAGTAACTAAAAAAAATTTTTTTTTTCCAAAGTAACTAAAAAAATATTTTTTTTCCAAAGAAACTAAAAAAATATTTTTTTTTCCAAAGTAACTAAAAAAAAATTTTTTTTTCCAAAGTAACTAAAAATTTTTTTTTTTTTTCCCAAAGTAACTAAAAAAATATTTTTTTTTCCAAAGTAACTAAAAAATATTTTTTTTTCCAAAGTAACTAAAAAAAAATTTTTTTTTCCAAAGTAACTAAAAAAATATTTTTTTTTCCAAAGTAACTAAAAAAATATTTTTTTTTCCAAAGTAACTAAAAAAATATTTTTTTTTCCAAAGTAACTAAAAAAATATTTTTTTTTCCAAAGTAACTAAAAAAATATTTTTTTTTCCAAAGTAACTAAAAAAATATTTTTTTTTCCAAAGAAACTAAAAAAATATTTTTTTTCCCAAAGTAACTAAAAAAATATTTTTTTTTCCAAAGTAACAAAAAAAATATTTTTTTTTCCAAAGTAACTAAAAAAATTTTTTTTTTCCAAAGTAACTAAAAAAATATATTTTTTTCCAAAGTAACTAAAAAAATATTTTTTTTTCCAAAGTAACTAAAAAAATATATTTTTTTCCAAAGTAACTAAAAAAATATTTTTTTTTCCAAAGTAACTAAAAAAATATTTTTTTTTCCAAAGTAACTAAAAAAATATTTTTTTTTCCAAAGAAACTAAAAAAATATTTTTTTTTCCAAAGTAACTAAAAAAAAAATTTTTTTTCCAAAGAAACTAAAAAAATATTTTTTTTTCCAAAGTAACTAAAAAATATTTTTTTTCCCAAAGTAACTAAAAAAATATTTTTTTTTCCAAAGTAACTAAAAAAATATTTTTTTTTCCAAAGTAACTAAAAAAATATTTTTTTTTCCAAAGTAACTAAAAAAATATTTTTTTTCCAAAGTAACTAAAAAAATATTTTTTTTTCCAAAGAAACTAAAAAAATATTTTTTTTTCCAAAGTAACTAAAAAAAATTTTTTTTTCCAAAGTAACTAAAAAAAAATTTTTTTTTCCAAAGTAACTAAAAAAAAATTTTTTTTTCCAAAGAAACTAAAAAAATATTTTTTTTTCCAAAGTAACTAAAACATTTTTTTTTCCAAAGAAACTAAAAAATATTTTTTTTTCCAAAGTAACTAAAAAAATATTTTTTTTTCCAAAGTAACTAAAAAAATATTTTTTTTTTCCCAAAGTAACTAAAAAAATATTTTTTTTTCCAAAGTAACTAAAAAATATTTTTTTTTCCAAAGTAACTAAAAAAATATTTTTTTTTCCAAAGTAACTAAAAAAATATTTTTTTTTCCAAAGTAACTAAAAAAATATTTTTTTTTCCAAAGTAACTAAAAAAATATTTTTTTTTCCAAAGTAACTAAAAAAATTTTTTTTTTTCCAAAGTAACTAAAAAAATATTTTTTTTTCCAAAGTAACTAAAAAAATATTTTTTTTTCCAAAGTAACTAAAAAAATATTTTTTTTCCAAAGAAACTAAAAAAATATTTTTTTTCCCAAAGTAACTAAAAAAATATTTTTTTTTCCAAAGTAACTAAAAAAATATTTTTTTTTCCAAAGTAACTAAAAAAATATTTTTTTTTCCAAAGTAACTAAAAAAATATTTTTTTTTCCAAAGTAACAAAAAAAATATTTTTTTTTCCAAAGTAACTAAAAAAATATTTTTTTTCCAAAGTAACTAAAAAAATATTTTTTTTTCCAAAGTAACTAAAAAAATATTTTTTTTTCCAAAGTAACTAAAAAAATATTTTTTTTCCAAAGTAACTAAACAATTTTTTTTTTCCAAAGTAACTAAAAAAATATTTTTTTTTCCAAAGTAACTAAAAAAATATTTTTTTTTCCAAAGTAACTAAAAAAATATTTTTTTTTCCAAAGTAACTAAAAAATATATTTTTTTTCCAAAGTAACTAAAAAAATATTTTTTTTTCCAAAGTAACTAAAAAAATATTTTTTTTTCCAAAGTAACTAAAAAAATATTTTTTTTTCCAAAGAAACTAAAAAAATATTTTTTTTTCCAAAGTAACTAAAAAATTATTTTTTTTTCCAAAGAAACTAAAAAAATATTTTTTTTTCCAAAGTAACTAAAAAAAAATTTTTTTTTCCAAAGTAACTAAAAAAATATTTTTTTTCCAAAGAAACTAAAAAAATATTTTTTTTTCCAAAGTAACTAAAAAAAATTTTTTTTTTCCAAAGTAACTAAAAAAAAAATTTTTTTCCCAAAGTAACTAAAAAAATTTTTTTTTTTCCAAAGTAACAAAAAAATATTTTTTTTTCCAAAGTAACTAAAAAAATATTTTTTTTTCCAAAGTAACTAAAAAAATATTTTTTCTTCCAAAGTAACTAAAAAAATATTTTTTTTCCAAAGTAACTAAAAAAATATTTTTTTTTCCAAAGTAACTAAAAAAATATTTTTTTTTCCAAAGTAACTAAAAAAATATTTTTTTTTCCAAAGTAACTAAAAAAATATTTTTTTTTCCAAAGTAACTAAAAAAATATTTTTTTTCCAAAGTAACTAAAATATATATTTTTTTCCAAAGTAACTAAAAAAAATTTTTTTTTTCCAAAGTAACTAAAAAATATTTTTTTTTTCCAAAGTAACTAAAAAAATATTTTTTTTCCAAAGTAACTAAAAAAATATTTTTTTTTCCAAAGTAACTAAAAAAATATTTTTTTTTCCAAAGAAACTAAAAAAATATTTTTTTTTCCAAAGTAACTAAAAAAATTATTTTTTTTCCAAAGAAACTAAAAAAATATTTTTTTTTCCAAAGTAACTAAAAAAAATTTTTTTTTTCCAAAGTAACTAAAAAAATATTTTTTTTCCAAAGAAACTAAAAAAATATTTTTTTTTCCAAAGTAACTAAAAAAAAATTTTTTTTTCCAAAGTAACTAAAAATTTTTTTTTTTTTTTCCCAAAGTAACTAAAAAAATATTTTTTTTTCCAAAGTAACTAAAAAATATTTTTTTTTCCAAAGTAACTAAAAAAAATTATTTTTTTCCAAAGTAACTAAAAAAATATTTTTTTTTCCAAAGTAACTAAAAAAATATATTTTTTTCCAAAGTAACTAAAAAAATATTTTTTTTTCCAAAGTAACTAAAAAAATATTTTTTTTTCCAAAGTAACTAAAAAAATATTTTTTTTTCCAAAGTAACTAAAAAAATATATTTTTTTTCCAAAGAAACTAAAAAAATATTTTTTTTCCCAAAGTAACTAAAAAAATATTTTTTTTCCCAAAGTAACAAAAAAAATATTTTTTTTTCCAAAGTAACTAAAAAAATATTTTTTTTTCCAAAGTAACTAAAAAAATATTTTTTTTTCCAAAGTAACTAAAAAAATATATTTTTTTTCCAAAGTAACTAAAAAAATATTTTTTTTCCAAAGTAACTAAAAAAATATTTTTTTTTCCAAAGTAACTAAAAAAATATTTTTTTTTCCAAAGTAACTAAAAAAATATTTTTTTTTCCAAAGTAACTAAAAAAATATATTTTTTTCCAAAGTAACTAAAAAAATATATTTTTTTCCAAAGTAACTAAAAAAATATTTTTTTTCTCCAAAGTAACTAAAAAAATATTTTTTTTTCCAAAGAAACTAAAAAAATATTTTTTTTTCCAAAGTAACTAAAAAAAATTTTTTTTTTCCAAAGAAACTAAAAAAATATTTTTTTTTCCAAAGTAACTAAAAAATATTTTTTTTCCCAAAGTAACTAAAAAAATATTTTTTTTTCCAAAGTAACTAAAAAAATATTTTTTTTTCCAAAGTAACTAAAAAAATATTTTTTTTTCCAAAGTAACTAAAAAAATATTTTTTTTCCAAAGTAACTAAAAAAATATTTTTTTTTCCAAAGAAACTAAAAAAATATTTTTTTTTCCAAAGTAACTAAAAAAAAAAAAATTTTCCAAAGTAACTAAAAAAAATTTTTTTTTTCCAAAGTAACTAAAAAAAATTTTTTTTTTCCAAAGAAACTAAAAAAATATTTTTTTTTCCAAAGTAACTAAAACATTTTTTTTTTCCAAAGAAACTAAAAAATATTTTTTTTTCCAAAGTAACTAAAAAAATATTTTTTTTTCCAAAGTAACTAAAAAAATATTTTTTTTTTCCCAAAGTAACTAAAAAAATATTTTTTTTTCCAAAGTAACTAAAAAATATTTTTTTTTCCAAAGTAACTAAAAAAATATTTTTTTTTCCAAAGTAACTAAAAAAATATTTTTTTTTCTAAAGTAACTAAAAAAATATTTTTTTTTCCAAAGTAACTAAAAAAATATTTTTTTTTCCAAAGTAACTAAAAAAATATTTTTTTTTCCAAAGTAACTAAAAAAATATTTTTTTTCCAAAGAAACTAAAAAAATATTTTTTTTCCCAAAGTAACTAAAAAAATATTTTTTTTCCCAAAGTAACTAAAAAAATATTTTTTTTTCCAAAGTAACTAAAAAAATATTTTTTTTTCCAAAGTAACTAAAAAAATATTTTTTTTTCCAAAGTAACTAAAAAAATATTTTTTTTTCCAAAGTAACTAAAAAAATATTTTTTTTTCCAAAGTAACTAAAAAAATATTTTTTTTTCCAAAGTAACTAAAAAATTTTTTTTTTTCCAAAGTAACTAAAAAAATATTTTTTTTTCCAAAGTAACTAAAAAAATATTTTTTTTCCAAAGTAACTAAAAATTTTTTTTTTTTTCCAAAGAAACTAAAAAAATATTTTTTTTTCCAAAGTAACTAAAAAAATTTTTTTTTTCCAAAGTAACTAAAAAAAATTTTTTTTTTCCAAAGTAACTAAAAAAAATTTTTTTTTTCCAAAGAAACTAAAAAAAAATTTTTTTTTCCAAAGTAACTAAAAAATTTTTTTTTTTTCCAAAGAAACTAAAAAATATTTTTTTTTCCAAAGAAACTAAAAAATATTTTTTTTTCCAAAGTAACTAAAAAAATATTTTTTTTTCCAAAGTAACGAAAAAAATATTTTTTTTTCCAAAGTAACTAAAAAATATTTTTTTTTTCCAAAGTAACTAAAAACATTTTTTTTTTCCAAAGTAACTAAAAAAATATTTTTTTTTCCAAAGTAACTAAAAAAATATTTTTTTTTCCAAAGAAACTAAAAAAATATTTTTTTTTCCAAAGAAACTAAAAAAATATTTTTTTTTCCAAAGTAACTAAAAAATATTTTTTTTTTCCAAAGTAACTAAAAAAATATTTTTTTTTCCAAAGAAACTAAAAAAAATTATTTTTTTCCAAAGTAACTAAAAAATTTTTTTTTTTCCAAAGTAACTAAAAAAAATTTTTTTTTCCCAAAGTAACTAAAAAATTTTTTTTTTTTCCAAAGTAACTAAAAAATATTTTTTTTTCCAAAGTAACTAAAAAAATATTTTTTTTTCCAAAGTAACTAAAAAAATATTTTTTTTTCCAAAGTAACTAAAAAAATATTTTTTTTTCCAAAGTAACTAAAAAAATATTTTTTTTTCCAAAGTAACTAAAAAAATATTTTTTTTCCAAAGTAACTAAAAAAATATTTTTTTTTCCAAAGTAACTAAAAAAATATGTTTTTTTTCCAAAGTAACTAAAAAAATATTTTCTTTTCCAAAGTAACTAAAAAAATATTTTTTTTTCCAAAGTAACTAAAAAAATATTTTTTTTTCCAAAGTAACTAAAAAAATATTTTTTTTCCCAAAGTAACTAAAAAAATATTTTTTTTTCCAAAGAAACTAAAAAAATATTTTTTTTCCCAAAGTAACTAAAAAAAATTTTTTTTTTCCAAAGTAACTAAAAAAATTTTTTTTTTTCCAAAGTAACTAAAAAAATATTTTTTTTTCCAAAGTAACTAAAAAAATATTTTTTTTTCCAAAGTAACTAAAAAAATATTTTTTTTTCCAAAGTAACTAAAAAAATATTTTTTTTTCCAAAGTAACTAAAAAAATATTTTTTTTTCCAAAGTAACTAAAAAAATATTTTTTTTTCCAAAGTAACTAAAAAAATATTTTTTTTCCCAAAGAAACTAAAAAAATATTTTTTTTCCCAAAGTAACTAAAAAAATATTTTTTTTTCCAAAGTAACTAAAAAAATATTTTTTTTTCCAAAGTAACTAAAAAAATATTTTTTTTTCCAAAGTAACTAAAAAAATATTTTTTTTCCAAAGTAACTAAAAAAATATTTTTTTTTCCAAAGAAACTAAAAAAATATTTTTTTTTCCAAAGAAACTAAAAAAAAATTTTTTTTTCCAAAGTAACTAAAAAAAATTTTTTTTTTCCAAAGTAACTAAAAAAATATTTTTTTTCCAAAGTAACTAAAAAAAATTTTTTTTTCCAAAGTAACTAAAAAAATATTTTTTTTTCCAAAGTAACTAAAAAAATATTTTTTTTTCCAAAGTAACTAAAAAAATATTTTTTTTTCCAAAATAACTAAAAAAATATTTTTTTTTCCAAAGTAACTAAAAAAATATTTTTTTTCCAAAGTAACTAAAAAAATTTTTTTTTTTCCAAAGTAACTAAAAAAATATTTTTTTTTCCAAAGTAACTAAAAAAAAATTTTTTTTTCCAAAGTAACTAAAAAAATATTTTTTTTTCCAAAGAAACTAAAAAAATATTTTTTTTTCCAAAGTAACTAAAAAATTTTTTTTTTTCCAAAGAAACTAAAAAATTTTTTTTTTTCCAAAGTAACTAAAAAAATTTTTTTTTTTTCCAAAGTAACTAAAAAAATATTTTTTTTTCCAAAGTAACTAAAAAAATATTTTTTTTCCAAAGTAACTAAAAAAATATTTTTTTTTCCAAAGTAACTAAAAAAATATTTTTTTTTCCAAAGTAACTAAAAAAATATTTTTTTTTCCAAAGTAACTAAAAAATATTTTTTTTTCCAAAGTAACTAAAAAAATATTTTTTTTTCCAAAGTAACTAAAAAATTTTTTTTTTTTCCAAAGTAACTAAAAAAAATTTTTTTTTTCCAAAGAAACTAAAAAAATATTTTTTTTTCCAAAGTAACTAAAAAATTTTTTTTTTTTCCAAAGAAACTAAAAAAATATTTTTTTTTCCAAAGTAACTAAAAAAAAATTTTTTTTTCCAAAGTAACTAAAAAAATATTTTTTTTCCAAAGAAACTAAAAAAATATTTTTTTTTCCAAAGTAACTAAAAAAAATTTTTTTTTTCCAAAGTAACTAAAAAAAATTTTTTTTTCCCAAAGTAACTAAAAAAATATTTTTTTTTCCAAAGTAACAAAAAAATATTTTTTTTTCCAAAGTAACTAAAAAAATATTTTTTTTTCCAAAGTAACTAAAAAAATATTTTTTCTTCCAAAGTAACTAAAAAAATATTTTTTTTTCCAAAGTAACTAAAAAAATATTTTTTTTTCCAAAGTAACTAAAAAAATATTTTTTTTTCCAAAGTAACTAAAAAAATATTTTTTTTTCCAAAGTAACTAAAAAAATATTTTTTTTTCCAAAGTAACTAAAAAAATATTTTTTTTTCCAAAGTAACTAAAAATATATATTTTTTTCCAAAGTAACTAAAAAAATTTTTTTTTTCCAAAGTAACTAAAAAAATATTTTTTTTTCCAAAGTAACTAAAAAAATATTTTTTTTTCCAAAGAAACTAAAAAAATATTTTTTTTTCCAAAGTAACTAAAATTTTTTTTTTTTTTCCAAAGAAACTAAAAAAATATTTTTTTTTCCAAAGTAACTAAAAAAAATTTTTTTTTTCCAAAGTAACTAAAAAAATATTTTTTTTTCCAAAGAAACTAAAAAAATATTTTTTTTTCCAAAGTAACTAAAAAAAAATTTTTTTTTCCAAAGTAACTAAATTTTTTTTTTTTTTTCCCAAAGTAACTAAAAAAATATTTTTTTTTCCAAAGTAACTAAAAAATATTTTTTTTCCAAAGTAACTAAAAAATTTTTTTTTTTTCCAAAGTAACTAAAAAAATATTTTTTTTTCCAAAGTAACTAAAAAAATATTTTTTTTTCCAAAGTAACTAAAAAAATATTTTTTTTTCCAAAGTAACTAAAAAAATATTTTTTTTTCCAAAGTAACTAAAAAAATATTTTTTTTTCCAAAGAAACTAAAAAAATATTTTTTTTTCCAAAGAAACTAAAAAAATATTTTTTTTCCCAAAGTAACTAAAAAAATATTTTTTTTTCCAAAGTAACAAAAAAAATATTTTTTTTTCCAAAGTAACTAAAAAAATATTTTTTTTTCCAAAGTAACTAAAAAAATATTTTTTTTTCCAAAGTAACTAAAAAAATATTTTTTTTTCCAAAGTAACTAAAAAAATATTTTTTTTCCAAAGTAACTAAAAAAATATTTTTTTTTCCAAAGTAACTAAAAAAATATTTTTTTTTCCAAAGTAACTAAAAAAATATTTTTTTTTCCAAAGTAACTAAAAAAATATTTTTTTTTCCAAAGTAACTAAAAAAATATTTTTTTTTCCAAAGTAACTAAAAAAATATTTTTTTTTCCAAAGTAACTAAAAAAATATTTTTTTTTCCAAAGAAACTAAAAAAATATTTTTTTTTCCAAAGTAACTAAAAAAATATTTTTTTTTCCAAAGTAACTAAAAAAATATTTTTTTTTCCAAAGAAACTAAAAAAATATTTTTTTTTCCAAAGTAACTAAAATTTTTTTTTTTTTCCAAAGAAACTAAAAAAATATTTTTTTTTCCAAAGTAACTAAAAAAATTTTTTTTTTTCCAAAGTAACTAAAAAAATATTTTTTTTTCCAAAGAAACTAAAAAAATATTTTTTTTTCCAAAGTAACTAAAAAAAAAATTTTTTTTCCAAAGTAACTAAATTTTTTTTTTTTTTCCCAAAGTAACTAAAAAAATATTTTTTTTTCCAAAGTAACTAAAAAATATTTTTTTTCCAAAGTAACTAAAAAATTTTTTTTTTTTCCAAAGTAACTAAAAAAATATTTTTTTTTCCAAAGAAACTAAAAAAATATTTTTTTTTCCAAAGTAACTAAAATTTTTTTTTTTTTTCCAAAGAAACTAAAAATTTTTTTTTTTTTCCAAAGTAACTAAAAAAAATTTTTTTTTTCCAAAGTAACTAAAAAAATATTTTTTTTTCCAAAAAAAACTAAAAAAATATTTTTTTTTCCAAAGTAACTAAAAAAAAATTTTTTTTTCCAAAGTAACTAAATTTTTTTTTTTTTTCCCAAAGTAACTAAAAAAATATTTTTTTTTCCAAAGTAACTAAAAAATATTTTTTTTCCAAAGTAACTAAAAATTTTTTTTTTTTTCCAAAGTAACTAAAAAAATATTTTTTTTTCCAAAGTAACTAAAAAAATATTTTTTTTTCCAAAGAAACTAAAAAAATATTTTTTTTTCCAAAGTAACTAAAAAAATATTTTTTTTTCCAAAGTAACTAAAAAAATATATTTTTTTCCAAAGTAACTAAAAAAATATTTTTTTTTCCAAAGAAACTAAAAAAATATTTTTTTTTCCAAAGAAACTAAAAAAATATTTTTTTTTCCAAAGTAACTAAAAAAATATTTTTTTTTCCAAAGTAACTAAAAAAATATTTTTTTTTCCAAAGAAACTAAAAAAATATTTTTTTTTCCAAAGTAACTAAAATTTTTTTTTTTTTTCCAAAGAAACTAAAAAAATATTTTTTTTTCCAAAGTAACTAAAAAATTTTTTTTTTTTCCAAAGTAACTAAAAAAATATTTTTTTTTCCAAAGAAACTAAAAAAATATTTTTTTTTCCAAAGTAACTAAAAAAAATTTTTTTTTTCCAAAGTAACTAAATTTTTTTTTTTTTTCCCCAAAGTAACTAAAAAAATATTTTTTTTTCCAAAGTAACTAAAAAATATTTTTTTTCCAAAGTAACTAAAAAAAATTTTTTTTTTCCAAAGTAACTAAAAAAATATTTTTTTTTCCAAAGTAACTAAAAAAATATTTTTTTTTCCAAAGTAACTAAAAAAATATTTTTTTTTCCAAAGTAACTAAAAAAATATTTTTTTTTCCAAAGTAACTAAAAAAATATTTTTTTTTCCAAAGAAACTAAAAAAATATTTTTTTTTCCAAAGAAACTAAAAAAATATTTTTTTTCCCAAAGTAACTAAAAAAATATTTTTTTTTCCAAAGTAACAAAAAAAATATTTTTTTTTCCAAAGTAACTAAAAAAATATTTTTTTTTCCAAAGTAACTAAAAAAATATTTTTTTTTCCAAAGTAACTAAAAAAATATTTTTTTTTCCAAAGTAACTAAAAAAATATTTTTTTTCCAAAGTAACTAAAAAAATATTTTTTTTCCCAAAGTAACTAAAAAAATATTTTTTTTTCCAAAGTAACTAAAAAAATATATTTTTTTCCAAAGTAACTAAAAAAATATTTTTTTTTCCAAAGTAACTAAAAAAATATATTTTTTTCCAAAGTAACTAAAAAAATATTTTTTTTTCCAAAGTAACTAAAAAAATATTTTTTTTTCCAAAGAAACTAAAAAAATATTTTTTTTTCCAAAGTAACTAAAAAAAAATTTTTTTTTCCAAAGAAACTAAAAAAATATTTTTTTTTCCAAAGTAACTAAAAAATATTTTTTTTCCCAAAGTAACTAAAAAAATATTTTTTTTTCCAAAGTAACTAAAAAAATATTTTTTTTTCCAAAGAAACTAAAAAAATATTTTTTTTCCCAAAGTAACTAAAAAAATTTTTTTTTTTCCAAAGTAACTAAAAAATTTTTTTTTTTTCCAAAGTAACTAAAAAAATATTTTTTTTTCCAAAGTAACTAAAAAAATATTTTTTTTCCAAAGTAACTAAAATTTTTTTTTTTTTTCCAAAGAAACTAAAAAAATATTTTTTTTTCCAAAGTAACTAAAAAAATATTTTTTTTCCAAAGTAACTAAAAAAAATTTTTTTTTTCCAAAGTAACTAAAAAATTTTTTTTTTTTCCAAAGAAACTAAAAAAATTTTTTTTTTCCAAAGTAACTAAAAAAAATTTTTTTTTTCCAAAGTAACGAAAAAAATATTTTTTTTTCCAAAGTAACTAAAAAATTTTTTTTTTTTCCAAAGTAACTAAAAACATTTTTTTTTTCCAAAGTAACTAAAAAAATATTTTTTTTTCCAAAGTAACTAAAAAAATATTTTTTTTTCCAAAGAAACTAAAAAAATATTTTTTTTCCAAAGAAACTAAAAAAATAATTTTTTTTCCAAAGTAACTAAAAAATATTTTTTTTTTCCAAAGTAACTAAAAAAATATTTTTTTTTCCAAAGAAACTAAAAAAAAATTTTTTTTTCCAAAGTAACTAAAAAAAATTTTTTTTTTCCAAAGTAACTAAAAAAATTTTTTTTTTCCCAAAGTAACTAAAAATTTTTTTTTTTTTCCAAAGTAACTAAAAAATATTTTTTTTTCCAAAGTAACTAAAAAAATATTTTTTTTTCCAAAGTAACTAAAAAAATATTTTTTTTTCCAAAGTAACTAAAAAAATATATTTTTTTTCCAAAGTAACTAAAAAAATATTTTTTTTTCCAAAGTAACTAAAAAAATATTTTTTTTTCCAAAGTAACTAAAAAAATATTTTTTTTTCCAAAGTAACTAAAAAAATATTTTTTTTTCCAAAGAAACTAAAAAAATATTTTTTTTTCCAAAGAAACTAAAAAAATATTTTTTTTCCCAAAGTAACTAAAAAAATATTTTTTTTTCCAAAGTAACAAAAAAAATATTTTTTTTTCCAAAGTAACTAAAAAAATATTTTTTTTTCCAAAGTAACTAAAAAAATATTTTTTTTTCCAAAGTAACTAAAAAAATATTTTTTTTTCCAAAGTAACTAAAAAAATATTTTTTTTCCAAAGTAACTAAAAAAATATTTTTTTTTCCAAAGTAACTAAAAAAATATTTTTTTTTCCAAAGTAACTAAAAAAATATTTTTTTTTCCAAAGTAACTAAAAAAATATTTTTTTTTCCAAAGTAACTAAAAAAATATTTTTTTTTCCAAAGTAACTAAAAAAATATTTTTTTTTCCAAAGTAACTAAAAAAATATTTTTTTTTCCAAAGAAACTAAAAAAATATTTTTTTTTCCAAAGTAACTAAAAAAATATTTTTTTTTCCAAAGTAACTAAAAAAATATTTTTTTTTCCAAAGAAACTAAAAAAATATTTTTTTTTCCAAAGTAACTAAAATTTTTTTTTTTTTCCAAAGAAACTAAAAAAATATTTTTTTTTCCAAAGTAACTAAAAAAATTTTTTTTTTTCCAAAGTAACTAAAAAAATATTTTTTTTTCCAAAGAAACTAAAAAAATATTTTTTTTTCCAAAGTAACTAAAAAAAAAATTTTTTTTCCAAAGTAACTAAATTTTTTTTTTTTTTCCCAAAGTAACTAAAAAAATATTTTTTTTTCCAAAGTAACTAAAAAATATTTTTTTTCCAAAGTAACTAAAAAATTTTTTTTTTTTCCAAAGTAACTAAAAAAATATTTTTTTTTCCAAAGAAACTAAAAAAATATTTTTTTTTCCAAAGTAACTAAAATTTTTTTTTTTTTTCCAAAGAAACTAAAAATTTTTTTTTTTTTCCAAAGTAACTAAAAAAAATTTTTTTTTTCCAAAGTAACTAAAAAAATATTTTTTTTTCCAAAAAAAACTAAAAAAATATTTTTTTTTCCAAAGTAACTAAAAAAAAATTTTTTTTTCCAAAGTAACTAAATTTTTTTTTTTTTTCCCAAAGTAACTAAAAAAATATTTTTTTTTCCAAAGTAACTAAAAAATATTTTTTTTCCAAAGTAACTAAAAATTTTTTTTTTTTTCCAAAGTAACTAAAAAAATATTTTTTTTTCCAAAGTAACTAAAAAAATATTTTTTTTTCCAAAGAAACTAAAAAAATATTTTTTTTTCCAAAGTAACTAAAAAAATATTTTTTTTTCCAAAGTAACTAAAAAAATATATTTTTTTCCAAAGTAACTAAAAAAATATTTTTTTTTCCAAAGAAACTAAAAAAATATTTTTTTTTCCAAAGAAACTAAAAAAATATTTTTTTTTCCAAAGTAACTAAAAAAATATTTTTTTTTCCAAAGTAACTAAAAAAATATTTTTTTTTCCAAAGAAACTAAAAAAATATTTTTTTTTCCAAAGTAACTAAAATTTTTTTTTTTTTTCCAAAGAAACTAAAAAAATATTTTTTTTTCCAAAGTAACTAAAAAATTTTTTTTTTTTCCAAAGTAACTAAAAAAATATTTTTTTTTCCAAAGAAACTAAAAAAATATTTTTTTTTCCAAAGTAACTAAAAAAAATTTTTTTTTTCCAAAGTAACTAAATTTTTTTTTTTTTTCCCCAAAGTAACTAAAAAAATATTTTTTTTTCCAAAGTAACTAAAAAATATTTTTTTTCCAAAGTAACTAAAAAAAATTTTTTTTTTCCAAAGTAACTAAAAAAATATTTTTTTTTCCAAAGTAACTAAAAAAATATTTTTTTTTCCAAAGTAACTAAAAAAATATTTTTTTTTCCAAAGTAACTAAAAAAATATTTTTTTTTCCAAAGTAACTAAAAAAATATTTTTTTTTCCAAAGAAACTAAAAAAATATTTTTTTTTCCAAAGAAACTAAAAAAATATTTTTTTTCCCAAAGTAACTAAAAAAATATTTTTTTTTCCAAAGTAACAAAAAAAATATTTTTTTTTCCAAAGTAACTAAAAAAATATTTTTTTTTCCAAAGTAACTAAAAAAATATTTTTTTTTCCAAAGTAACTAAAAAAATATTTTTTTTTCCAAAGTAACTAAAAAAATATTTTTTTTCCAAAGTAACTAAAAAAATATTTTTTTTCCCAAAGTAACTAAAAAAATATTTTTTTTTCCAAAGTAACTAAAAAAATATATTTTTTTCCAAAGTAACTAAAAAAATATTTTTTTTTCCAAAGTAACTAAAAAAATATATTTTTTTCCAAAGTAACTAAAAAAATATTTTTTTTTCCAAAGTAACTAAAAAAATATTTTTTTTTCCAAAGAAACTAAAAAAATATTTTTTTTTCCAAAGTAACTAAAAAAAAATTTTTTTTTCCAAAGAAACTAAAAAAATATTTTTTTTTCCAAAGTAACTAAAAAATATTTTTTTTCCCAAAGTAACTAAAAAAATATTTTTTTTTCCAAAGTAACTAAAAAAATATTTTTTTTTCCAAAGAAACTAAAAAAATATTTTTTTTCCCAAAGTAACTAAAAAAATTTTTTTTTTTCCAAAGTAACTAAAAAATTTTTTTTTTTTCCAAAGTAACTAAAAAAATATTTTTTTTTCCAAAGTAACTAAAAAAATATTTTTTTTCCAAAGTAACTAAAATTTTTTTTTTTTTTCCAAAGAAACTAAAAAAATATTTTTTTTTCCAAAGTAACTAAAAAAATATTTTTTTTCCAAAGTAACTAAAAAAAATTTTTTTTTTCCAAAGTAACTAAAAAAAAAAATTTTTTTCCAAAGAAACTAAAAAAAAATTTTTTTTTCCAAAGTAACTAAAAATTTTTTTTTTTTTCCAAAGAAACTAAAAAAATTTTTTTTTTCCAAAGTAACTAAAAAAAATTTTTTTTTTCCAAAGTAACGAAAAAAATATTTTTTTTTCCAAAGTAACTAAAAAATTTTTTTTTTTTCCAAAGTAACTAAAAACATTTTTTTTTTCCAAAGTAACTAAAAAAATATTTTTTTTTCCAAAGTAACTAAAAAAATATTTTTTTTTCCAAAGAAACTAAAAAAATATTTTTTTTCCAAAGAAACTAAAAAAATAATTTTTTTTCCAAAGTAACTAAAAAATATTTTTTTTTTCCAAAGTAACTAAAAAAATATTTTTTTTTCCAAAGAAACTAAAAAAAATTTTTTTTTTCCAAAGTAACTAAAAAAAATTTTTTTTTTCCAAAGTAACTAAAAAAATTTTTTTTTTCCCAAAGTAACTAAAAATTTTTTTTTTTTCCAAAGTAACTAAAAAATATTTTTTTTTCCAAAGTAACTAAAAAAATATTTTTTTTTCCAAAGTAACTAAAAAAATATTTTTTTTTCCAAAGTAACTAAAAAAATATATTTTTTTTCCAAAGTAACTAAAAAAATATTTTTTTTTCCAAAGTAACTAAAAAAATATTTTTTTTTCCAAAGTAACTAAAAAAATATGTTTTTTTTCCAAAGTAACTAAAAAAATATGTTTTTTTTCCAAAGTAACTAAAAAAATATTTTTTTTTCCAAAGTAACTAAAAAAATATTTTTTTTTCCAAAGTAACTAAAAAAATATTTTTTTTTCCAAAGTAACTAAAAAAATATTTTTTTTTCCAAAGTAACTAAAAAAATATTTTTTTTTCCAAAGTAACTAAAAAAATATTTTTTTTTCCAAAGTAACTAAAAAAATATTTTTTTTTCCAAAGTAACTAAAAAAATATTTTTTTTTCCAAAGTAACTAAAAAAATATTTTTTTTCCCAAAGAAACTAAAAAAATATTTTTTTTCCCAAAGTAACTAAAAAAATATTTTTTTTTCCAAAGTAACTAAAAAAATATTTTTTTTTCCAAAGTAACTAAAAAAATATTTTTTTTCCCAAAGTAACTAAAAAAATATTTTTTTTCCAAAGTAACTAAAAAAATATTTTTTTTTCCAAAGAAACTAAAAAAATATTTTTTTTTCCAAAGAAACTAAAATTTTTTTTTTTTTTCCAAAGTAACTAAAAAATATTTTTTTTTTCCAAAGTAACTAAAAAAATATTTTTTTTCCAAAGTAACTAAAAAAATTTTTTTTTTCCAAAGTAACTAAAAAAATATTTTTTTTTCCAAAGTAACTAAAAAAATATTTTTTTTTCCAAAGTAACTAAAAAAATATTTTTTTTTCCAAAATAACTAAAAAAATATTTTTTTTTCCAAAGTAACTAAAAAAATATTTTTTTTCCAAAGTAACTAAAAAAAATTTTTTTTTTCCAAAGTAACTAAAAAAATATTTTTTTTCCAAAGTAACTAAAAAAATATTTTTTTTTCCAAAGTAACTAAAAAAATATTTTTTTTTCCAAAGTAACTAAAAAAATATTTTTTTTTCCAAAGTAACTAAAAAAATATTTTTTTTTCCAAAGTAACTAAAAAAATATTTTTTTTTCCAAAGTAACTAAAAAAATAT
Organism: Melanostigma gelatinosum; assembly: GCF_949748355.1. Taxonomy (NCBI): domain Eukaryota; kingdom Metazoa; phylum Chordata; class Actinopteri; order Perciformes; family Zoarcidae; genus Melanostigma; species Melanostigma gelatinosum. Next base: position 51,275 of record NW_027635140.1, on the reverse strand, counting down.
TTTTTTTCCAAAGTAACTAAAAAAATTTTTTTTTTTCCAAAGAAACTAAAAAAATATTTTTTTTTCCAAAGTAACTAAAAAAATATTTTTTTTCCAAAGTAACTAAAAAAATATATTTTTTTCCAAAGTAACTAAAAAAATATTTTTTTTCCCAAAGAAACTAAAAAAATATTTTTTTTTCCAAAGTAACTAAAAAAAAAAATTTTTTTCCAAAGAAACTAAAAAAATATTTTTTTTTCCAAAGTAACTAAAAAAATTTTTTTTTTTCCAAAGTAACTAAAAAAATATTTTTTTTTCCAAAGTAACTAAAAAAATATATTTTTTTCCAAAGTAACTAAAAAAATATTTTTTTTCCCAAAGAAACTAAAAAAATATTTTTTTTTCCAAAGTAACTAAAAAAAAAATTTTTTTTCCAAAGAAACTAAAAAAATATTTTTTTTTCCAAAGTGACTAAAATTTTTTTTTTTTTTCCAAAGAAACTAAAAAAAAAAAATTTTCCAAAGTAACTAAAAAAAAAAAATTTTTTCCAAAGTAACTAAAAAAATATTTTTTTTTTCCAAAGTAACTAAAAAAATATTTTTTTTTCCAAAGTAACTAAAAAAATATTTTTTTTTTCCAAAGAAACTAAAAAAATATTTTTTTTTCCAAAGTAACTAAAAAAATATTTTTTTTTCCAAAGTAACTAAAAAAATATTTTTTTTTCCAAAGTAACTAAAAAAATATTTTCTTTTCCAAAGAAACTAAAAAAATATTTTTTTTCCCAAAGTAACTAAAAAAATATTTTTTTTCCAAAGTAACTAAAAAAATATTTTTTTTTCCAAAGTAACTAAAAAAATATTTTTTTTTCCAAAGTAACTAAAAAAATATTTTTTTTTTCCAAAGAAACTAAAAAAATATTTTTTTTTCCAAAGTAACTAAAAAAATATTTTTTTTTCCAAAGTAACTAAAAAAATATATTTTTTTCCAAAGTAACTAAAAAAATATTTTTTTTTCCAAAGTAACTAAAAAAAAAATTTTTTTTCCAAAGAAACTAAAAAAATATTTTTTTTTCCAAAGTAACTAAAAAATATTTTTTTTCCCAAAGTAACTAAAAAAATATTTTTTTTTCCAAAGTAACTAAAAAAATATTTTTTTTTCCAAAGTAACTAAAAAAATATTTTTTTTTCCAAAGTAACTAAAAAAAAATTTTTTTTCCAAAGTAACTAAAAAAATATTTTTTTTTCCAAAGAAACTAAAAAAATATTTTTTTTTCCAAAGTAACTAAAAAATTTTTTTTTTTCCAAAGTAACTAAAAAAAAATTTTTTTTTCCAAAGTAACTAAAAAAATTTTTTTTTTTCCAAAGAAACTAAAAAAATATTTTTTTTTCCAAAGTAACTAAAAAAAAATTTTTTTTTCCAAAGAAACTAAAAAAATTTTTTTTTCCAAAGTAACTAAAAAAATATTTTTTTTTCCAAAGTAACTAAAAAAATATTTTTTTTTCCAAAGTAACTAAAAAATATTTTTTTTTTCCAAAGTAACTAAAAAATTTTTTTTTTTTCCAAAGTAACTAAAAAAATATTTTTTTTTCCAAAGTAACTAAAAAAATATTTTTTTTTCCAAAGTAACTAAAAAAATATTTTTTTTTCCAAAGTAACTAAAAAAATATATTTTTTTCCAAAGAAACTAAAAAAATATTTTTTTTTCCAAAGTAACTAAAAAAATATTTTTTTTTCCAAAGTAACTAAAAAAATATTTTTTTTCCCAAAGTAACTAAAAAAATATTTTTTTTCCCAAAGAAACTAAAAAAATATTTTTTTTTCCAAAGTAACTAAAAAATTTTTTTTTTTCCAAAGAAACTAAAAAAATTTTTTTTTTTCCAAAGTAACTAAAAAAATATTTTTTTTTCCAAAGTAACTAAAAAAATATTTTTTTTTCCAAAGTAACTAAAAAAATATTTTTTTTTCCAAAGTAACTAAAAAAATATTTTTTTTCCAAAGTAACTAAAAAAATATTTTTTTTTCCAAAGTAACTAAAAAAATATTTTTTTTTCCAAAGTAACTAAAAAAATATTTTTTTTTCCAAAGAAACTAAAAAAATATATTTTTTTCCAAAGTAACTAAAAAATATTTTTTTTTCCAAAGTAACTAAAAAAATATTTTTTTTTCCAAAGTAACTAAAAAAATATTTTTTTTCCCAAAGAAACTAAAAAAATATTTTTTTTTCCAAAGAAACTAAAAAAATATTTTTTTTCCAAAGTAACTAAAAAAATATTTTTTTTTCCAAAGTAACTAAAAAAATATTTTTTTTTCCAAAGTAACTAAAAAAATATTTTTTTTTCCAAAGTAACTAAAAAAATATTTTTTTTTCCAAAGTAACTAAAAAAATATATTTTTTTCCAAAGTAACTAAAAAAATATTTTTTTTTCCAAAGTAACTAAAAAAATATTTTTTTTTCCAAAGTAACTAAAAAAATATTTTTTTTTCCAAAGAAACTAAAAAAATATTTTTTTTTCCAAAGTAACTAAAAAAAATTTTTTTTTTCCAAAGAAACTAAAAAAATATTTTTTTTTCCAAAGTAACTAAAAAATATTTTTTTTCCCAAAGTAACTAAAAAAATATTTTTTTTTCCAAAGTAACTAAAAAAATATTTTTTTTTCCAAAGTAACTAAAAATATATATTTTTTTCCAAAGTAACTAAAAATATATATTTTTTTCCCAAAGTAACTAAAAAAATATTTTTTTTTCCAAAGTAACTAAAAAAAATTTTTTTTTTCCAAAGTAACTAAAAAAAAATTTTTTTTTCCAAAGTAACTAAAAAATTTTTTTTTTTTCCAAAGAAACTAAAAAAATATTTTTTTTTCCAAAGTAACTAAAACATTTTTTTTTTTCCAAAGAAACTAAAAAATATTTTTTTTTCCAAAGTAACTAAAAAAATATTTTTTTTTCCAAAGTAACTAAAAAAATATATTTTTTTTTCCCAAAGTAACTAAAAACATATTTTTTTTTCCAAAGTAACTAAAAAATATTTTTTTTTCCAAAGTAACTAAAAAAATATTTTTTTTTCCAAAGTAACTAAAAAAATATTTTTTTTTCCAAAGTAACTAAAAAAATATTTTTTTTTCCAAAGTAACTAAAAAAATATTTTTTTTTCCAAAGTAACTAAAAAAATATATTTTTTTCCAAAGAAACTAAAAAAATATTTTTTTTTCCAAAGTAACTAAAAAAATATTTTTTTTTCCAAAGTAACTAAAAAAATATTTTTTTTCCCAAAGTAACTAAAAAAATATTTTTTTTCCCAAAGAAACTAAAAAAATATTTTTTTTTCCAAAGTAACTAAAAAATTTTTTTTTTTCCAAAGAAACTAAAAAAAAATTTTTTTTTCCAAAGTAACTAAAAAAATATTTTTTTTTCCAAAGTAACTAAAAAAATATTTTTTTTTCCAAAGTAACTAAAAAAATATTTTTTTTTCCAAAGTAACTAAAAAAATATTTTTTTTCCAAAGTAACTAAAAAAATATTTTTTTTTCCAAAGTAACTAAAAAAATATTTTTTTTTCCAAAGTAACTAAAAAAATATTTTTTTTTCCAAAGAAACTAAAAAAATATATTTTTTTCCAAAGTAACTAAAAAATATTTTTTTTTCCAAAGTAACTAAAAAAATATTTTTTTTTCCAAAGTAACTAAAAAAATATTTTTTTTCCCAAAGAAACTAAAAAAATATTTTTTTTTCCAAAGAAACTAAAAAAATATTTTTTTTCCAAAGTAACTAAAAAAATATTTTTTTTTCCAAAGTAACTAAAAAAATATTTTTTTTTCCAAAGTAACTAAAAAAATATTTTTTTTTCCAAAGTAACTAAAAAAATATTTTTTTTTCCAAAGTAACTAAAAAAATATTTTTTTTTCCAAAGTAACTAAAAAAATATTTTTTTTTCCAAAGTAACTAAAAAAATATTTTTTTTTCCAAAGTAACTAAAAAAATATTTTTTTTTCCAAAGTAACTAAAAAAATATTTTTTTTTCCAAAGAAACTAAAAAAATATTTTTTTTTCCAAAGTAACTAAAAAAAATTTTTTTTTTCCAAAGTAACTAAAAAAATATTTTTTTTTCCAAAGTAACTAAAAAATATTTTTTTTCCCAAAGTAACTAAAAAAATATTTTTTTTTCCAAAGTAACTAAAAAAATATTTTTTTTTCCAAAGTAACTAAAAATATATATTTTTTTCCAAAGTAACTAAAAAAATATTTTTTTTCCAAAGTAACTAAAAAAATATTTTTTTTCCAAAGAAACTAAAAAAATTTTTTTTTTCCAAAGTAACTAAAAAAATATTTTTTTTCCAAAGTAACTAAAAAAAATTTTTTTTTTCCAAAGTAACTAAAAAAATTTTTTTTTTTCCAAAGAAACTAAAAAAATATTTTTTTTTCCAAAGTAACTAAAACATTTTTTTTTTCCAAAGAAACTAAAAAATATTTTTTTTTCCAAAGTAACTAAAAAAATATTTTTTTTTCCAAAGTAACTAAAAAAATATATTTTTTTTCCCAAAGTAACTAAAAAAATATTTTTTTTTCCAAAGTAACTAAAAAATATTTTTTTTTCCAAAGTAACTAAAAAAATATTTTTTTTTCCAAAGTAACTAAAAAAATATTTTTTTTTCCAAAGTAACTAAAAAAATATTTTTTTTTCCAAAGTAACTAAAAAAATATTTTTTTTTCCAAAGTAACTAAAAAAATATTTTTTTTTCCAAAGTAACTAAAAAAATATTTTTTTTTCCAAAGTAACTAAAAAAATATATTTTTTTTCCAAAGTAACTAAAAAAATATTTTTTTTTCCAAAGAAACTAAAAAAATATTTTTTTTCCCAAAGTAACTAAAAAAATATTTTTTTTTCCAAAGTAACTAAAAAAATATTTTTTTTTCCAAAGTAACTAAAAAAATATTTTTTTTTCCAAAGTAACTAAAAAAATTTTTTTTTTTCCAAAGTAACTAAAAAAATATTTTTTTTCCAAAGTAACTAAAAAAATATTTTTTTTTCCAAAGTAACTAAAAAAATATTTTTTTTTGCAAAGTAACTAAAAAAATATTTTTTTTTCCAAAGTAACTAAAAAAATATTTTTTTTTCCAAAGTAACTAAAAAAATATTTTTTTTTCCAAAGTAACTAAAAAAATATTTTTTTTTCCAAAGTAACTAAAAAAATATTTTTTTTCCAAAGAAACTAAAAAAATATTTTTTTTTCCAAAGTAACTAAAAAATATTTTTTTTCCCAAAGTAACTAAAAAAATATTTTTTTTTCCAAAGTAACTAAAAAAATATTTTTTTTTCCAAAGTAACTAAAAAAATATTTTTTTTTCCAAAGTAACTAAAAAAATATTTTTTTTCCAAAGTAACTAAAAAAATTATTTTTTTTCCAAAGAAACTAAAAAAATATTTTTTTTTCCAAAGTAACTAAAAAAAATTTTTTTTTCCAAAGTAACTAAAAAAAATTTTTTTTTTCCAAAGTAACTAAAAAAAAATTTTTTTTTCCAAAGAAACTAAAAAAATATTTTTTTTTCCAAAGTAACTAAAAAAATTTTTTTTTTCCAAAGAAACTAAAAAATATTTTTTTTTCCAAAGTAACTAAAAAAATATTTTTTTTTCCAAAGTAACTAAAAAAATATTTTTTTTTCCAAAGTAACTAAAAAAATATTTTTTTTTCCAAAGTAACTAAAAACATTTTTTTTTTCCAAAGTAACTAAAAAAATATTGTTTTTTCCAAAGTAACTAAAAAAATATTTTTTTTTTCCAAAGAAACTAAAAAAATATTTTTTTTTCCAAAGTAACTAAAAACATTTTTTTTTTCCAAAGTAACTAAAAAAATATTTTTTTTTCCAAAGTAACTAAAAACATTTTTTTTTTCCAAAGTAACTAAAAAAATATTTTTTTTTCCAAAGTAACTAAAAAAATATTTTTTTTTCCAAAGTAACTAAAAACATTTTTTTTTTCCAAAGTAACTAAAAAAATATTTTTTTTTCCAAAGTAACTAAAAAAATATTTTTTTTTTCCAAAGAAACTAAAAAAATATTTTTTTTTCCAAAGTAACTAAAAAATTTTTTTTTTTTCCAAAGTAACTAAAAAAATATTTTTTTTTCCAAAGAAACTAAAAAAATATTTTTTTTCCCAAAGTAACTAAAAAAAAATTTTTTTTCCAAAGTAACTAAAAAATAATTTTTTTTCCCAAAGTAACTAAAAAAATATTTTTTTTTCCAAAGTAACTAAAAAAATATTTTTTTTCCCAAAGTAACTAAAAAAAATTTTTTTTTCCAAAGTAACTAAAAAATAAATTTTTTTCCCAAAGTAACTAAAAAAATATTTTTTTTTCCAAAGTAACTAAAAAAATATTTTTTTTTCCAAAGTAACTAAAAAAATTTTTTTTTTTCCAAAGTAACTAAAAAAATATTTTTTTTCCAAAGTAACTAAAAAAATATTTTTTTTTCCAAAGTAACTAAAAAAATATTTTTTTTTCCAAAGTAACTAAAAAAATATTTTTTTTTCCAAAGTAACTAAAAAAATATTTTTTTTTCCAAAGTAACTAAAAAAATATTTTTTTTTCCAAAGTAACTAAAAAAATATTTTTTTTTCCAAAGTAACTAAAAAAAAAATTTTTTTTCCAAAGAAACTAAAAAAATATTTTTTTTTCCAAAGTAACTAAAAAAATATTTTTTTTCCAAAGTAACTAAAAAAATATATTTTTTTCCAAAGTAACTAAAAAAATATTTTTTTTCCCAAAGAAACTAAAAAAATATTTTTTTTTCCAAAGTAACTAAAAAAAAAATTTTTTTTCCAAAGAAACTAAAAAAATATATTTTTTTTCCAAAGTAACTAAAAAAATTTTTTTTTTTCCAAAGTAACTAAAAAAATATTTTTTTTTCCAAAGTAACTAAAAAAATATATTTTTTTCCAAAGTAACTAAAAAAATATTTTTTTTCCCAAAGAAACTAAAAAAATATTTTTTTTTCCAAAGTAACTAAAAAAAAATTTTTTTTTCCAAAGAAACTAAAAAAATATTTTTTTTTCCAAAGTGACTAAAAATATTTTTTTTTTCCAAAGAAACTAAAAAAAAAATTTTTTTCCAAAGTAACTAAAAAAAATTTTTTTTTTCCAAAGAAACTAAAAAAATATTTTTTTTTCCAAAGTAACTAAAAAATTATTTTTTTTCCAAAGTAACTAAAAAAAATTTTTTTTTTCCAAAGTAACTAAAAAAAATTTTTTTTTTCCAAAGAAACTAAAAAAATATTTTTTTTTCCAAAGTAACTAAAAAAATTTTTTTTTCCAAAGAAACTAAAAAAAATTTTTTTTCCAAAGTAACTAAAAAAATATTTTTTTTTCCAAAGTAACTAAAAAAATATTTTTTTTTCCAAAGTAACTAAAAAAATATTTTTTTTTCCAAAGTAACTAAAAAAATATTTTTTTTTCCAAAGTAACTAAAAAAATATTTTTTTTTCCAAAGTAACTAAAAAAATATTTTTTTTTCCAAAGAAACTAAAAAAATATTTTTTTTTCCAAAGTAACTAAAAAAAATTTTTTTTTTCCAAAGAAACTAAAAAAATATTTTTTTTTCCAAAGTAACTAAAAAATATTTTTTTTCCCAAAGTAACTAAAAAAATATTTTTATTTCCAAAGTAACTAAAAAAATATTTTTTTTTCCAAAGTAACTAAAAAAATATATTTTTTTCCAAAGTAACTAAAAAAAAATTTTTTTTCCAAAGTAACTAAAAAAATATTTTTTTTTCCAAAGAAACTAAAAAAAATTTTTTTTTCCAAAGTAACTAAAAATTATTTTTTTTTCCAAAGTAACTAAAAAAAAATTTTTTTTTCCAAAGTAACTAAAAAAATTTTTTTTTTTCCAAAGAAACTAAAAAAATATTTTTTTTTCCAAAGTAACTAAAAAAAATTTTTTTTTTCCAAAGAAACTAAAAAAATAATTTTTTTTCCAAAGTAACTAAAAAAAATTTTTTTTTTCCAAAGAAACTAAAAAATTTTTTTTTTCCAAAGTAACTAAAAAAATATTTTTTTTTCCAAAGTAACTAAAAAAATATTTTTTTTTCCAAAGTAACTAAAAAATATTTTTTTTCCCAAAGTAACTAAAAAAATATTTTTATTTCCAAAGAAACTAAAAAAATATTTTTTTTTCCAAAGTGACTAAAAATATTTTTTTTTTCCAAAGAAACTAAAAAAAAAATTTTTTTCCAAAGTAACTAAAAAAAATTTTTTTTTTCCAAAGAAACTAAAAAAATATTTTTTTTTCCAAAGTAACTAAAAAATTATTTTTTTTCCAAAGTAACTAAAAAAAATTTTTTTTTTCCAAAGTAACTAAAAAAAATTTTTTTTTTCCAAAGAAACTAAAAAAATATTTTTTTTTCCAAAGTAACTAAAAAATTTTTTTTTTTTCCAAAGAAACTAAAAAATTTTTTTTTTCCAAAGTAACTAAAAAAATAATTTTTTTTCCAAAGTAACTAAAAAAATATTTTTTTTTCCAAAGTAACTAAAAAAATATATTTTTTTCCAAAGTAACTAAAAAAATATTTTTTTTTCCAAAGTAACTAAAAAAATATTTTTTTTTCCAAAGTAACTAAAAAAATATTTTTTTTTCCAAAGAAACTAAAAAAATATTTTTTTTTCCAAAGTAACTAAAAAAAATTTTTTTTTTCCAAAGAAACTAAAAAAATATTTTTTTTTCCAAAGTAACTAAAAAATATTTTTTTTCCCAAAGTAACTAAAAAAATATTTTTATTTCCAAAGTAACTAAAAAAATATTTTTTTTTCCAAAGTAACTAAAAAAATATATTTTTTTCCAAAGTAACTAAAAAAAATTTTTTTTTCCAAAGTAACTAAAAAAATATTTTTTTTTCCAAAGAAACTAAAAAAATTTTTTTTTTCCAAAGTAACTAAAAATTATTTTTTTTTCCAAAGTAACTAAAAAAAAATTTTTTTTTCCAAAGTAACTAAAAAAATTTTTTTTTTTCCAAAGAAACTAAAAAAATATTTTTTTTTCCAAAGTAACTAAAAAAAATTTTTTTTTTCCAAAGAAACTAAAAAAATAATTTTTTTTCCAAAGTAACTAAAAAAAATTTTTTTTTTCCAAAGAAACTAAAAATTTTTTTTTTTCCAAAGTAACTAAAAAAATATTTTTTTTTCCAAAGTAACTAAAAAAATATTTTTTTTTCCAAAGTAACTAAAAAATATTTTTTTTCCCAAAGTAACTAAAAAAATATTTTTATTTCCAAAGTAACTAAAAAAATATTTTTTTTTCCAAAGTAACTAAAAAAATATATTTTTTTCCAAAGTAACTAAAAAAATATTTTTTTTCCAAAGTAACTAAAAAAAAATTTTTTTTTCCAAAGAAACTAAAAAAAAAATTTTTTTCCAAAGTAACTAAAAAAATTTTTTTTTTCCAAAGTAACTAAAAAAAAATTTTTTTTTCCAAAGTAACTAAAAAATTTTTTTTTTTCCAAAGAAACTAAAAAAATATTTTTTTTTCCAAAGTAACTAAAAAAATTTTTTTTTTTCCAAAGAAACTAAAAAAATATTTTTTTTTCCAAAGTAACTAAAAAAATATTTTTTTTTCCAAAGTAACTAAAAAAATATTTTTTTTTCCAAAGTAACTAAAAAAATATATTTTTTTCCAAAGTAACTAAAAAAATATATTTTTTTCCAAAGTAACTAAAAAAATATTTTTTTTTCCAAAGTAACTAAAAAAATATTTTTTTTTCCAAAGTAACTAAAAAAATATTTTTTTTTCCAAAGAAACTAAAAAAATATTTTTTTTTCCAAAGTAACTAAAAAAAATTTTTTTTTTCCAAAGAAACTAAAAAAATATTTTTTTTTCCAAAGTAACTAAAAAATATTTTTTTTCCCAAAGTAACTAAAAAAATATTTTTATTTCCAAAGTAACTAAAAAAATATTTTTTTTTCCAAAGTAACTAAAAAAATATATTTTTTTCCAAAGTAACTAAAAAAATATTTTTTTTCCAAAGTAACTAAAAAAATATTTTTTTTTCCAAAGAAACTAAAAAAAATTTTTTTTTCCAAAGTAACAAAAAAATTTTTTTTTTTCCAAAGTAACTAAAAAAAAATTTTTTTTTCCAAAGTAACTAAAAAATTTTTTTTTTTTCCAAAGAAACTAAAAAAATATTTTTTTTTCCAAAGTAACTAAAAAAAATTTTTTTTTTCCAAAGAAACTAAAAAAATAATTTTTTTTCCAAAGTAACTAAAAAAAATTTTTTTTTTCCAAAGAAACTAAAAAATTTTTTTTTTCCAAAGTAACTAAAAAAATATTTTTTTTTCCAAAGTAACTAAAAAAAAATTTTTTTTTCCAAAGTAACTAAAAAATATTTTTTTTTTCCAAAGTAACTAAAAAATTTTTTTTTTTTCCAAAGTAACTAAAAAAATATTTTTTTTTCCAAAGTAACTAAAAAAATATTTTTTTTTCCAAAGTAACTAAAAAAATATTTTTTTTTCCAAAGTAACTAAAAAAATATATTTTTTTCCAAAGAAACTAAAAAAATATTTTTTTTTCCAAAGTAACTAAAAAAATATTTTTTTTTCCAAAGTAACTAAAAAAATATTTTTTTTCCCAAAGTAACTAAAAAAATATTTTTTTTCCCAAAGAAACTAAAAAAATATTTTTTTTTCCAAAGTAACTAAAAATTTTTTTTTTTTCCAAAGAAACTAAAAAAATATTTTTTTTTCCAAAGTAACTAAAAAAATATTTTTTTTTCCAAAGTAACTAAAAAAATATATTTTTTTCCAAAGTAACTAAAAAAATATATTTTTTTCCAAAGTAACTAAAAAAATATTTTTTTTCCAAAGTAACTAAAAAAATATTTTTTTTTCCAAAGTAACTAAAAAAATATTTTTTTTTCCAAAGTAACTAAAAAAATATTTTTTTTTCCAAAGAAACTAAAAAAATATATTTTTTTCCAAAGTAACTAAAAAATATTTTTTTTTCCAAAGTAACTAAAAAAATATTTTTTTTCCAAAGTAACTAAAAAATATTTTTTTTCCCAAAGAAACTAAAAAAATATTTTTTTTTCCAAAGAAACTAAAAAAATATTTTTTTTCCAAAGTAACTAAAAAAATATTTTTTTTTCCAAAGTAACTAAAAAAATATTTTTTTTTCCAAAGTAACTAAAAAAATATTTTTTTTTCCAAAGTAACTAAAAAAATATTTTTTTTTCCAAAGTAACTAAAAAAATATATTTTTTTCCAAAGTAACTAAAAAAATATTTTTTTTTCCAAAGTAACTAAAAAAATATTTTTTTTTCCAAAGTAACTAAAAAAATATTTTTTTTTCCAAAGAAACTAAAAAAATATTTTTTTTTCCAAAGTAAGTAAAAAAAAATTTTTTTTTCCAAAGAAACTAAAAAAATATTTTTTTTTCCAAAGTAACTAAAAAATATTTTTTTTCCCAAAGTAACTAAAAAAATATTTTTTTTTCCAAAGTAACTAAAAAAATATTTTTTTTTCCAAAGTAACTAAAAAAATATATTTTTTTCCAAAGTAACTAAAAAAATATTTTTTTTCCAAAGTAACTAAAAATATATTTTTTTTTCAAAGAAACTAAAAAAAATTTTTTTTTCCAAAGTAACTAAAAAAATATTTTTTTTTCCAAAGTAACTAAAAAAAAATTTTTTTTTCCAAAGTAACTAAAAAAATATTTTTTTTTCCAAAGAAACTAAAAAAATATTTTTTTTTCCAAAGTAACTAAAACATTTTTTTTTTTTCCAAAGAAACTAAAAAATATTTTTTTTTCCAAAGTAACTAAAAAAATATTTTTTTTTCCAAAGTAACTAAAAAAATATATTTTTTTTTCCCAAAGTAACTAAAAAAATATTTTTTTTTCCAAAGTAACTAAAAAATATTTTTTTTTCCAAAGTAACTAAAAAAATATTTTTTTTTCCAAAGTAACTAAAAAAATATTTTTTTTTCCAAAGTAACTAAAAAAATATTTTTTTTTCCAAAGTAACTAAAAAAATATTTTTTTTTCCAAAGTAACTAAAAAAATATTTTTTTTTCCAAAGTAACTAAAAAAATATTTTTTTTTCCAAAGTAACTAAAAAAATATTTTTTTTTCCAAAGTAACTAAAAAAATATTTTTTTTTCCAAAGAAACTAAAAAAATATTTTTTTTCCCAAAGTAACTAAAAAAATATTTTTTTTTCCAAAGTAACTAAAAAAATATTTTTTTTTCCAAAGTAACTAAAAAAATATTTTTTTTTCCAAAGTAACTAAAAAAATATTTTTTTTTCCAAAGTAATTAAAAAAATATTTTTTTTTCCAAAGTAACTAAAAAAATATTTTTTTTCCAAAGTAACTAAAAAAATATTTTTTTTTCCAAAGTAACTAAAAAAATATTTTTTTTTGCAAAGTAACTAAAAAAATATTTTTTTTTCCAAAGTAACTAAAAAAATATTTTTTTTTCCAAAGTAACTAAAAAAATATATTTTTTTCCAAAGTAACTAAAAAAATATTTTTTTTTCCAAAGTAACTAAAAAAATATTTTTTTTTCCAAAGAAACTAAAAAAATATTTTTTTTTCCAAAGTAACTAAAAAATATATTTTTTCCCAAAGTAACTAAAAAAATATTTTTTTTCCAAAGTAACTAAAAAAATATTTTTTTTTCCAAAGTAACTAAAAAAATATTTTTTTTTCCAAAGTAACTAAAAAAATATTTTTTTTCCAAAGTAACTAAAAAAATTATTTTTTTTCCAAAGAAACTAAAAAAATATTTTTTTTTCCAAAGTAACTAAAAAAATATTTTTTTTTCCAAAGTAACTAAAAAAATATATTTTTTTCCAAAGTAACTAAAAAAATATTTTTTTTTCCAAAGTAACTAAAAAAATATTTTTTTTTCCAAAGAAACTAAAAAAATATTTTTTTTTCCAAAGTAACTAAAAAATATTTTTTTTTCCAAAGTAACTAAAAAAATATTTTTTTTCCAAAGTAACTAAAAAAATTATTTTTTTTCCAAAGAAACTAAAAAAATATTTTTTTTTCCAAAGTAACTAAAAAATATTTTTTTTTCCAAAGTAACTAAAAAAATATTATTTTTTTTCCAAAGTAACTAAAAAAATATTTTTTTTTCCAAAGTAACTAAAAAATATTTTTTTTTTCCAAAGTAACTAAAAACATTTTTTTTTTCCAAAGTAACTAAAAAAATATTTTTTTTTCCAAAGTAACTAAAAAAATATTTTTTTTTCCAAAGAAACTAAAAAAATATTTTTTTTTCCAAAGTAACTAAAAAAAATTTTTTTTTTCCAAAGTAACTAAAAAAATATTTTTTTTTCCAAAGAAACTAAAAAAATATTTTTTTTTCCAAAGTAACTAAAAAAATATTATTTTTTTTCCAAAGTAACTAAAAAAATATTTTTTTTTCCAAAGTAACTAAAAAATATTTTTTTTTTCCAAAGTAACTAAAAACATTTTTTTTTTCCAAAGTAACTAAAAAAATATTTTTTTTTCCAAAGTAACTAAAAAAATATTTTTTTTTCCAAAGAAACTAAAAAAATATTTTTTTTTCCAAAGTAACTAAAAAAAATTTTTTTTTTCCAAAGTAACTAAAAAAATATTTTTTTTTCCAAAGAAACTAAAAAAATATTTTTTTTCCCAAAGTAACTAAAAAAAAATTTTTTTTCCAAAGTAACTAAAAAATAATTTTTTTTCCCAAAGTAACTAAAAAAATATTTTTTTTTCCAAAGTAACTAAAAAAATATTTTTTTTTCCAAAGTAACTAAAAAAATATTTTTTTTCCAAAGTAACTAAAAAAATATTTTTTTTTCCAAAGTAACTAAAAAAATATTTTTTTTTCCAAAGTAACTAAAAAAATATTTTTTTTTCCAAAGTAACTAAAAAAATATTTTTTTTTCCAAAGTAACTAAAAAAATATTTTTTTTTCCAAAGTAACTAAAAAAATATTTTTTTTTCCAAAGTAACTAAAAAAATATTTTTTTTTCCAAAGAAACTAAAAAAATATTTTTTTTCCAAAGTAACTAAAACATTTTTTTTTTTCCAAAGAAACTAAAAAATATTTTTTTTTCCAAAGTAACTAAAAAAATATTTTTTTTTCCAAAGTAACTAAAAAAATATTTTTTTTTCCAAAGTAACTAAAAAAATATTTTTTTTTCCAAAGAAACTAAAAAAATATTTTTTTTTCCAAAGTAACTAAAACATTTTTTTTTTCCAAAGAAACTAAAAAATATTTTTTTTTCCAAAGTAACTAAAAAAATATTTTTTTTTCCAAAGTAACTAAAAAAATATATTTTTTTTTCCCAAAGTAACTAAAAAAATATTTTTTTTTCCAAAGTAACTAAAAAATATTTTTTTTTCCAAAGTAACTAAAAAAATATTTTTTTTTCCAAAGTAACTAAAAAATATTTTTTTTTCCAAAGTAACTAAAAAAATATTTTTTTTTCCAAAGTAACTAAAAAAATATTTTTTTTTCCAAAGTAACTAAAAAAATATTTTTTTTTCCAAAGTAACTAAAAAAATATTTTTTTTTCCAAAGTAACTAAAAAAATATTTTTTTTTCCAAAGTAACTAAAAAAATATTTTTTTTTCCAAAGAAACTAAAAAAATATTTTTTTTCCCAAAGTAACTAAAAAAATATTTTTTTTTCCAAAGTAACTAAAAAAATATTTTTTTTTCCAAAGTAACTAAAAAAATATTTTTTTTTCCAAAGTAACTAAAAAAATATTTTTTTTTCCAAAGTAACTAAAAAAATATTTTTTTTTCCAAAGTAACTAAAAAAATATTTTTTTTCCAAAGTAACTAAAAAAATATTTTTTTTTCCAAAGTAACTAAAAAAATATTTTTTTTTGCAAAGTAACTAAAAAAATATTTTTTTTTCCAAAGTAACTAAAAAAATATTTTTTTTTCCAAAGTAACTAAAAAAATATATTTTTTTCCAAAGTAACTAAAAAAATATTTTTTTTTCCAAAGTAACTAAAAAAATATTTTTTTTTCCAAAGAAACTAAAAAAATATTTTTTTTTCCAAAGTAACTAAAAAATATATTTTTTCCCAAAGTAACTAAAAAAATATTTTTTTTCCAAAGTAACTAAAAAAATATTTTTTTTTCCAAAGTAACTAAAAAAATATTTTTTTTTCCAAAGTAACTAAAAAAATATTTTTTTTCCAAAGTAACTAAAAAAATTATTTTTTTTCCAAAGAAACTAAAAAAATATTTTTTTTTCCAAAGTAACTAAAAAAAATTTTTTTTTCCAAAGTAACTAAAAAATTTTTTTTTTTTCCAAAGTAACTAAAAAAAAAAATTTTTTTCCAAAGAAACTAAAAAAATATTTTTTTTTCCAAAGTAACTAAAAATTTTTTTTTTTTTCCAAAGAAACTAAAAAATATTTTTTTTTCCAAAGTAACTAAAAAAATATTTTTTTTTTCCAAAGTAACTAAAAAAATATTTTTTTTTCCAAAGTAACTAAAAAATATTTTTTTTTTCCAAAGTAACTAAAAACATTTTTTTTTTCCAAAGTAACTAAAAAAATATTTTTTTTTCCAAAGTAACTAAAAAAATATTTTTTTTTCCAAAGAAACTAAAAAAATATTTTTTTTTCCAAAGTAACTAAAAAAAAAAAATTTTTTCCAAAGTAACTAAAAAAATATTTTTTTTTCCAAAGAAACTAAAAAAATATTTTTTTTCCCAAAGTAACTAAAAAAAAAATTTTTTTCCAAAGTAACTAAAAAATAATTTTTTTTCCCAAAGTAACTAAAAAAATATTTTTTTTTCCAAAGTAACTAAAAAAATATTTTTTTTTCCAAAGTAACTAAAAAAATATTTTTTTTCCAAAGTAACTAAAAAAATATTTTTTTTTCCAAAGTAACTAAAAAAATATTTTTTTTTCCAAAGTAACTAAAAAAATATTTTTTTTTCCAAAGTAACTAAAAAAATATTTTTTTTTCCAAAGTAACTAAAAAAATATTTTTTTTTCCAAAGTAACTAAAAAAATATTTTTTTTTCCAAAGTAACTAAAAAAATATTTTTTTTTCCAAAGAAACTAAAAAAATATTTTTTTTTCCAAAGTAACTAAAAAAAATTTTTTTTTTCCAAAGAAACTAAAAAAATATTTTTTTTTCCAAAGTAACTAAAAAATATTTTTTTTCCCAAAGTAACTAAAAAAATATTTTTTTTTCCAAAGTAACTAAAAAAATATTTTTTTTCCAAAGTAACTAAAAAAATTTTTTTTTTTCCAAAGAAACTAAAAAAATATTTTTTTTTCCAAAGTAACTAAAAAAAATTTTTTTTTCCAAAGTAACTAAAAAAAAATTTTTTTTTCCAAAGTAACTAAAAAAATATTTTTTTTTCCAAAGTAACTAAAAAAATATTTTTTTTTCCAAAGTAACTAAAAAAATATTTTTTTTTCCAAAGTAACTAAAAAAATATTTTTTTTCCAAAGTAACTAAAAAAATATTTTTTTTTCCAAAGTAACTAAAAAAATATTTTTTTTTCCAAAGTAACTAAAAAAATATTTTTTTTTCCAAAGTAACTAAAAATTTTTTTTTTTTTCCAAAGAAACTAAAAAATATTTTTTTTTTCCAAAGTAACTAAAAAAATATTTTTTTTTTCCAAAGTAACTAAAAAAATATTTTTTTTTCCAAAGTAACTAAAAAATATTTTTTTTTTCCAAAGTAACTAAAAACATTTTTTTTTTCCAAAGTAACTAAAAAAATATTTTTTTTTCCAAAGTAACTAAAAAAATATTTTTTTTTCCAAAGAAACTAAAAAAATATTTTTTTTTCCAAAGTAACTAAAAAAAAAAAATTTTTCCAAAGTAACTAAAAAAATATTTTTTTTTCCAAAGAAACTAAAAAAATATTTTTTTTCCCAAAGTAACTAAAAAAAAAATTTTTTTCCAAAGTAACTAAAAAATAATTTTTTTTCCCAAAGTAACTAAAAAAATATTTTTTTTTCCAAAGTAACTAAAAAAATATTTTTTTTTCCAAAGTAACTAAAAAAATATTTTTTTTCCAAAGTAACTAAAAAAATATTTTTTTTTCCAAAGTAACTAAAAAAATATTTTTTTTTCCAAAGTAACTAAAAAAATATTTTTTTTTCCAAAGTAACTAAAAAAATATTTTTTTTTCCAAAGTAACTAAAAAAATATTTTTTTTTCCAAAGTAACTAAAAAAATATTTTTTTTTCCAAAGTAACTAAAAAAATATTTTTTTTTCCAAAGAAACTAAAAAAATATTTTTTTTTCCAAAGTAACTAAAAAAAATTTTTTTTTTCCAAAGAAACTAAAAAAATTTTTTTTTTTCCAAAGTAACTAAAAAATATTTTTTTTCCCAAAGTAACTAAAAAAATATTTTTTTTTCCAAAGTAACTAAAAAAATATTTTTTTTCCAAAGTAACTAAAAAAATATTTTTTTTTCCAAAGTAACTAAAAAAATATTTTTTTTCCAAAGTAACTAAAAAATTTTTTTTTTTTCCAAAGAAACTAAAAAAATATTTTTTTTTCCAAAGTAACTAAAAAAAATTTTTTTTTCCAAAGTAACTAAAAAAAAATTTTTTTTTCCAAAGTAACTAAAAAAATATTTTTTTTTCCAAAGTAACTAAAAAAATATTTTTTTTTCCAAAGTAACTAAAAAAATATTTTTTTTTCCAAAGTAACTAAAAAAATATTTTTTTTTCCAAAGTAACTAAAAAAATATTTTTTTTCCAAAGTAACTAAAAAAATATTTTTTTTCCCAAAGAAACTAAAAAAATATTTTTTTTCCCAAAGTAACTAAAAAAATATTTTTTTTTCCAAAGTAACTAAAAAAATATTTTTTTTTCCAAAGTAACTAAAAAAATATTTTTTTTCCCAAAGTAACTAAAAAAATATTTTTTTTCCAAAGTAACTAAAAAAATATTTTTTTTTCCAAAGAAACTAAAAAAATATTTTTTTTTCCAAAGAAACTAAAAAATTTTTTTTTTTTCCAAAGTAACTAAAAAATATTTTTTTTTTCCAAAGTAACTAAAAAAATATTTTTTTTCCAAAGTAACTAAAAAAATTTTTTTTTTCCAAAGTAACTAAAAAAATATTTTTTTTTCCAAAGTAACTAAAAAAATATTTTTTTTTCCAAAGTAACTAAAAAAATATTTTTTTTTCCAAAATAACTAAAAAAATATTTTTTTTTCCAAAGTAACTAAAAAAATATTTTTTTTCCAAAGTAACTAAAAAATTTTTTTTTTTTCCAAAGTAACTAAAAAAATATTTTTTTTCCAAAGTAACTAAAAAAATATTTTTTTTCCAAAGTAACTAAAAAAATATTTTTTTTTCCAAAGTAACTAAAAAAATATTTTTTTTTCCAAAGTAACTAAAAAAATATTTTTTTTTCCAAAGTAACTAAAAAAATATTTTTTTTTCCAAAGTAACTAAAAAAATATTTTTTTTCCAAAGTAACTAAAAAAAATTTTTTTTTTCCAAAGAAACTAAAAAAATATTTTTTTTTCCAAAGTAACTAAAAAAATATTTTTTTTCCAAAGTAACTAAAAAAATATATTTTTTTCCAAAGTAACTAAAAAAATATTTTTTTTCCCAAAGAAACTAAAAAAATATTTTTTTTTCCAAAGTAACTAAAAAAAAAATTTTTTTTCCAAAGAAACTAAAAAAATATTTTTTTTTCCAAAGTAACTAAAAAAATATTTTTTTTTCCAAAGTAACTAAAAAAATATTTTTTTTTCCAAAGTAACTAAAAAAAAATATTTTTTTCCAAAGTAACTAAAAAAATATTTTTTTTCCCAAAGAAACTAAAAAAATATTTTTTTTTCCAAAGTAACTAAAAAAAAATTTTTTTTTCCAAAGAAACTAAAAAAATATTTTTTTTTCCAAAGTGACTAAAATTTTTTTTTTTTTTCCAAAGAAACTAAAAAAAAATTTTTTTTCCAAAGTAACTAAAAAAAAAAATTTTTTTCCAAAGTAACTAAAAAAATATTTTTTTTTCCAAAGTAACTAAAAAAATATTTTTTTTTCCAAAGTAACTAAAAAAATATTTTTTTTTTCCAAAGAAACTAAAAAAATATTTTTTTTTCCAAAGTAACTAAAAAAATATTTTTTTTTCCAAAGTAACTAAAAAAATATTTTTTTTTCCAAAGTAACTAAAAAAATATTTTCTTTTCCAAAGAAACTAAAAAAATATTTTTTTTCCCAAAGTAACTAAAAAAATATTTATTTTTCCAAAGTAACTAAAAAAATATTTTTTTTTCCAAAGTAACTAAAAAAATATTTTTTTTCCCAAAGTAACTAAAAAAATATTTTTTTTTTCCAAAGAAACTAAAAAAATATTTTTTTTTCCAAAGTAACTAAAAAAATATTTTTTTTTCCAAAGTAACTAAAAAAATATATTTTTTTCCAAAGTAACTAAAAAAATATTTTTTTTTCCAAAGTAACTAAAAAAAAAATTTTTTTTCCAAAGAAACTAAAAAAATATTTTTTTTTCCAAAGTAACTAAAAAATATTTTTTTTCCCAAAGTAACTAAAAAAATATTTTTTTTTCCAAAGTAACTAAAAAAATATTTTTTTTTCCAAAGTAACTAAAAAAATATTTTTTTTTCCAAAGTAACTAAAAAAATATTTTTTTTCCAAAGTAACTAAAAAAATATTTTTTTTTCCAAAGAAACTAAAAAAATATTTTTTTTTCCAAAGTAACTAAAAAATTTTTTTTTTTCCAAAGTAACTAAAAAAAAAATTTTTTTTCCAAAGTAACTAAAAAAATTTTTTTTTTTCCAAAGAAACTAAAAAAATATTTTTTTTTCCAAAGTAACTAAAAAATTTTTTTTTTTTCCAAAGAAACTAAAAATTTTTTTTTTTCCAAAGTAACTAAAAAAATATTTTTTTTTCCAAAGTAACTAAAAAAATATTTTTTTTTCCAAAGTAACTAAAAAATATTTTTTTTTTCCAAAGTAACTAAAAAATTTTTTTTTTTTCCAAAGTAACTAAAAAAATATTTTTTTTTCCAAAGTAACTAAAAAAATATTTTTTTTTCCAAAGTAACTAAAAAAATATTTTTTTTTCCAAAGTAACTAAAAAAATATATTTTTTTCCAAAGAAACTAAAAAAATATTTTTTTTTCCAAAGTAACTAAAAAAATATTTTTTTTTCCAAAGTAACTAAAAAAATATTTTTTTTCCCAAAGTAACTAAAAAAATATTTTTTTTCCCAAAGAAACTAAAAAAATATTTTTTTTTCCAAAGTAACTAAAACATTTTTTTTTTTCCAAAGAAACTAAAAAAAATTTTTTTTTTCCAAAGTAACTAAAAAAAATTTTTTTTTTCCAAAGTAACTAAAAAAATATTTTTTTTTCCAAAGTAACTAAAAAAATATTTTTTTTTCCAAAGTAACTAAAAAAATATTTTTTTTCCAAAGTAACTAAAAAAATATTTTTTTTTCCAAAGTAACTAAAAAAATATTTTTTTTTCCAAAGTAACTAAAAAAATATTTTTTTTTCCAAAGTAACTAAAAAAATATTTTTTTTTCCAAAGTAACTAAAAAAATATTTTTTTTCCAAAGTAACTAAAAAAATATTTTTTTTTCCAAAGAAACTAAAAAAATATTTTTTTTTCCAAAGTAACTAAAAAATTTTTTTTTTTCCAAAGTAACTAAAAAAAAAATTTTTTTTCCAAAGTAACTAAAAAATTTTTTTTTTTTCCAAAGAAACTAAAAAAATATTTTTTTTTCCAAAGTAACTAAAAAAAATTTTTTTTTTCCAAAGAAACTAAAAATTTTTTTTTTTCCAAAGTAACTAAAAAAATATTTTTTTTTCCAAAGTAACTAAAAAAATATTTTTTTTTCCAAAGTAACTAAAAAATATTTTTTTTTTCCAAAGTAACTAAAAAAATTTTTTTTTTTCCAAAGTAACTAAAAAAATATTTTTTTTTCCAAAGTAACTAAAAAAATATTTTTTTTTCCAAAGTAACTAAAAAAATATTTTGTTTTCCAAAGTAACTAAAAAAATATATTTTTTTCCAAAGAAACTAAAAAAATATTTTTTTTTCCAAAGTAACTAAAAAAATATTTTTTTTTCCAAAGTAACTAAAAAAATATTTTTTTTCCCAAAGTAACTAAAAAAATATTTTTTTTCCCAAAGAAACTAAAAAAATATTTTTTTTTCCAAAGTAACTAAAAAATTTTTTTTTTTCCAAAGAAACTAAAAAAATTTTTTTTTTTCCAAAGTAACTAAAAAAAATTTTTTTTTTCCAAAGTAACTAAAAAAATATTTTTTTTTCCAAAGTAACTAAAAAAATATTTTTTTTTCCAAAGTAACTAAAAAAATATTTTTTTTCCAAAGTAACTAAAAAAATATTTTTTTTTCCAAAGTAACTAAAAAAATATTTTTTTTTCCAAAGTAACTAAAAAAATATTTTTTTTTCCAAAGAAACTAAAAAAATATATTTTTTTCCAAAGTAACTAAAAAATATTTTTTTTTCCAAAGTAACTAAAAAAATATTTTTTTTTCCAAAGTAACTAAAAAAATATTTTTTTTCCCAAAGAAACTAAAAAAATATTTTTTTTTCCAAAGAAACTAAAAAAATATTTTTTTTCCAAAGTAACTAAAAAAATATTTTTTTTTCCAAAGTAACTAAAAAAATATTTTTTTTTCCAAAGTAACTAAAAAAATATTTTTTTTTCCAAAGTAACTAAAAAAATATTTTTTTTTCCAAAGTAACTAAAAAAATATATTTTTTTCCAAAGTAACTAAAAAAATATTTTTTTTTCCAAAGTAACTAAAAAAATATTTTTTTTTCCAAAGTAACTAAAAAAATATTTTTTTTTCCAAAGAAACTAAAAAAATATTTTTTTTTCCAAAGTAACTAAAAAAAATTTTTTTTTTCCAAAGAAACTAAAAAAATATTTTTTTTTCCAAAGTAACTAAAAAATATTTTTTTTCCCAAAGTAACTAAAAAAATATTTTTTTTTCCAAAGTAACTAAAAAAATATTTTTTTTTCCAAAGTAACTAAAAATATATATTTTTTTCCAAAGTAACTAAAAAAATATTTTTTTTCCAAAGTAACTAAAAAAATATTTTTTTTCCAAAGAAACTAAAAAAAAATTTTTTTTCCAAAGTAACTAAAAAAAATTTTTTTTTCCAAAGTAACTAAAAAAAAATTTTTTTTTCCAAAGTAACTAAAAAATTTTTTTTTTTTCCAAAGAAACTAAAAAAATATTTTTTTTTCCAAAGTAACTAAAACATTTTTTTTTTTCCAAAGAAACTAAAAAATATTTTTTTTTCCAAAGTAACTAAAAAAATATTTTTTTTTCCAAAGTAACTAAAAAAATATATTTTTTTTTCCCAAAGTAACTAAAAACATATTTTTTTTTCCAAAGTAACTAAAAAATATTTTTTTTTCCAAAGTAACTAAAAAAATATTTTTTTTTCCAAAGTAACTAAAAAAATATTTTTTTTTCCAAAGTAACTAAAAAAATATTTTTTTTTCCAAAGTAACTAAAAAAATATTTTTTTTTCCAAAGTAACTAAAAAAATATATTTTTTTCCAAAGAAACTAAAAAAATATTTTTTTTTCCAAAGTAACTAAAAAAATATTTTTTTTTCCAAAGTAACTAAAAAAATATTTTTTTTCCCAAAGTAACTAAAAAAATATTTTTTTTCCCAAAGAAACTAAAAAAATATTTTTTTTTCCAAAGTAACTAAAAAATTTTTTTTTTTCCAAAGAAACTAAAAAAAATTTTTTTTTTCCAAAGTAACTAAAAAAATATTTTTTTTTCCAAAGTAACTAAAAAAATATTTTTTTTTCCAAAGTAACTAAAAAAATATTTTTTTTTCCAAAGTAACTAAAAAAATATTTTTTTTCCAAAGTAACTAAAAAAATATTTTTTTTTCCAAAGTAACTAAAAAAATATTTTTTTTTCCAAAGTAACTAAAAAAATATTTTTTTTTCCAAAGAAACTAAAAAAATATATTTTTTTCCAAAGTAACTAAAAAATATTTTTTTTTCCAAAGTAACTAAAAAAATATTTTTTTTTCCAAAGTAACTAAAAAAATATTTTTTTTCCCAAAGAAACTAAAAAATTTTTTTTTTTTCCAAAGAAACTAAAAAAATATTTTTTTTCCAAAGTAACTAAAAAAATATTTTTTTTTCCAAAGTAACTAAAAAAATATTTTTTTTTCCAAAGTAACTAAAAAAATATTTTTTTTTCCAAAGTAACTAAAAAAATATTTTTTTTTCCAAAGTAACTAAAAAAATATTTTTTTTTCCAAAGTAACTAAAAAAATATTTTTTTTTCCAAAGTAACTAAAAAAATATTTTTTTTTCCAAAGTAACTAAAAAAATATTTTTTTTTCCAAAGAAACTAAAAAAATATTTTTTTTTCCAAAGTAACTAAAAAAAAATTTTTTTTTCCAAAGAAACTAAAAAAATATTTTTTTTTCCAAAGTAACTAAAAAATATTTTTTTTCCCAAAGTAACTAAAAAAATATTTTTTTTTCCAAAGTAACTAAAAAAATATTTTTTTTTCCAAAGTAACTAAAAATATATATTTTTTTCCAAAGTAACTAAAAAAATATTTTTTTTCCAAAGTAACTAAAAAAATATTTTTTTTCCAAAGAAACTAAAAAAATTTTTTTTTTCCAAAGTAACTAAAAAAATATTTTTTTTCCAAAGTAACTAAAAAAAATTTTTTTTTTCCAAAGTAACTAAAAAATTTTTTTTTTTTCCAAAGAAACTAAAAAAATATTTTTTTTTCCAAAGTAACTAAAACATTTTTTTTTTTCCAAAGAAACTAAAAAATATTTTTTTTTCCAAAGTAACTAAAAAAATATTTTTTTTTCCAAAGTAACTAAAAAAATATATTTTTTTTTCCCAAAGTAACTAAAAAAATATTTTTTTTTCCAAAGTAACTAAAAAATATTTTTTTTTCCAAAGTAACTAAAAAAATATTTTTTTTTCCAAAGTAACTAAAAAAATATTTTTTTTTCCAAAGTAACTAAAAAAATATTTTTTTTTCCAAAGTAACTAAAAAAATATTTTTTTTTTCCAAAGTAACTAAAAAAATATTTTTTTTTCCAAAGTAACTAAAAAAATATTTTTTTTTCCAAAGTAACTAAAAAAATATTTTTTTTTCCAAAGTAACTAAAAAAATATTTTTTTTTCCAAAGAAACTAAAAAAATATTTTTTTTCCCAAAGTAACTAAAAAAATATTTTTTTTTCCAAAGTAACTAAAAAAATATTTTTTTTTCCAAAGTAACTAAAAAAATATTTTTTTTTCCAAAGTAACTAAAAAAATATTTTTTTTTCCAAAGTAACTAAAAAAATATTTTTTTTTCCAAAGTAACTAAAAAAATATTTTTTTTCCAAAGTAACTAAAAAAATATTTTTTTTTCCAAAGTAACTAAAAAAATATTTTTTTTTGCAAAGTAACTAAAAAAATATTTTTTTTTCCAAAGTAACTAAAAAAATATTTTTTTTTCCAAAGTAACTAAAAAAATATTTTTTTTTCCAAAGTAACTAAAAAAATATTTTTTTTTCCAAAGTAACTAAAAAAATATTTTTTTTTCCAAAGTAACTAAAAAATATTTTTTTTCCCAAAGTAACTAAAAAAATATTTTTTTTTCCAAAGTAACTAAAAAAATATTTTTTTTTCCAAAGTAACTAAAAAAATATTTTTTTTTCCAAAGTAACTAAAAAAATATTTTTTTTCCAAAGTAACTAAAAAAATTATTTTTTTTCCAAAGAAACTAAAAAAATATTTTTTTTTCCAAAGTAACTAAAAAAAATTTTTTTTTCCAAAGTAACTAAAAAAAATTTTTTTTTTCCAAAGTAACTAAAAAAAAATTATTTTTTCCAAAGAAACTAAAAAAATATTTTTTTTTCCAAAGTAACTAAAAAATATTTTTTTTTCCAAAGTAACTAAAAAAATATTTTTTTTTCCAAAGTAACTAAAAAAATATTTTTTTTTCCAAAGTAACTAAAAAAATATTTTTTTTTCCAAAGTAACTAAAAACATTTTTTTTTTCCAAAGTAACTAAAAAAATATTTTTTTTTCCAAAGTAACTAAAAAAATATTTTTTTTTTCCAAAGAAACTAAAAAAATATTTTTTTTTCCAAAGTAACTAAAAACATTTTTTTTTTCCAAAGTAACTAAAAAAATATTTTTTTTTCCAAAGTAACTAAAAACATTTTTTTTTTCCAAAGTAACTAAAAAAATATTTTTTTTTCCAAAGTAACTAAAAAAATATTTTTTTTTCCAAAGTAACTAAAAACATTTTTTTTTTCCAAAGTAACTAAAAAAATATTTTTTTTTCCAAAGTAACTAAAAAAATATTTTTTTTTTCCAAAGAAACTAAAAAAATATTTTTTTTTCCAAAGTAACTAAAAAAAATTTTTTTTTTCCAAAGTAACTAAAAAAATATTTTTTTTTCCAAAGAAACTAAAAAAATATTTTTTTTCCCAAAGTAACTAAAAAAAATTTTTTTTTTCCAAAGTAACTAAAAAATAATTTTTTTTCCCAAAGTAACTAAAAAAATATTTTTTTTTCCAAAGTAACTAAAAAAATATTTTTTTTCCCAAAGTAACTAAAAAAAATTTTTTTTTCCAAAGTAACTAAAAAATAATTTTTTTTCCCAAAGTAACTAAAAAAATATTTTTTTTTCCAAAGTAACTAAAAAAATATTTTTTTTTCCAAAGTAACTAAAAAAATTTTTTTTTTTCCAAAGTAACTAAAAAAATATTTTTTTTCCAAAGTAACTAAAAAAATATTTTTTTTTCCAAAGTAACTAAAAAAATATTTTTTTTTCCAAAGTAACTAAAAAAATATTTTTTTTTCCAAAGTAACTAAAAAAATATTTTTTTTTCCAAAGTAACTAAAAAAATATTTTTTTTTCCAAAGTAACTAAAAAAATATTTTTTTTTCCAAAGTAACTAAAAAAAAATTTTTTTTTCCAAAGAAACTAAAAAAATATTTTTTTTTCCAAAGTAACTAAAAAAATATTTTTTTTCCAAAGTAACTACAAAATATATATTTTTTTCCAAAGTAACTAAAAAAATATTTTTTTTCCCAAAGAAACTAAAAAAATATTTTTTTTTCCAAAGTAACTAAAAAAAAAATTTTTTTTCCAAAGAAACTAAAAAAATATTTTTTTTTTCCAAAGTAACTAAAAAAAATTTTTTTTTTCCAAAGTAACTAAAAAAATATTTTTTTTTCCAAAGTAACTAAAAAAATATATTTTTTTCCAAAGTAACTAAAAAAATATTTTTTTTCCCAAAGAAACTAAAAAAATATTTTTTTTTCCAAAGTAACTAAAAAAAAATTTTTTTTTCCAAAGAAACTAAAAAAATATATTTTTTTCCAAAGTGACTAAAAATATTTTTTTTTTTCCAAAGAAACTAAAAAAAATTTTTTTTTCCAAAGTAACTAAAAAAATTTTTTTTTTTCCAAAGAAACTAAAAAAATATTTTTTTTTCCAAAGTAACTAAAAAATTATTTTTTTTCCAAAGTAACTAAAAAAAAATTTTTTTTTCCAAAGTAACTAAAAAAAATTTTTTTTTTCCAAAGAAACTAAAAAAATATTTTTTTTTCCAAAGTAACTAAAAAATTTTTTTTTTTTCCAAAGAAACTAAAAAAATTTTTTTTTCCAAAGTAACTAAAAAAATATTTTTTTTTCCAAAGTAACTAAAAAAATATTTTTTTTTCCAAAGTAACTAAAAAAATATTTTTTTTTCCAAAGTAACTAAAAAAATATTTTTTTTTCCAAAGTAACTAAAAAAATATATTTTTTTCCAAAGTAACTAAAAAAATATTTTTTTTTCCAAAGTAACTAAAAAAATATTTTTTTTTCCAAAGTAACTAAAAAAATATTTTTTTTTCCAAAGAAACTAAAAAAATATTTTTTTTTCCAAAGTAACTAAAAAAATTTTTTTTTTCCAAAGAAACTAAAAAAATATTTTTTTTTCCAAAGTAACTAAAAAATATTTTTTTTCCCAAAGTAACTAAAAAAATATTTTTATTTCCAAAGTAACTAAAAAAATATTTTTTTTTCCAAAGTAACTAAAAAAATATATTTTTTTCCAAAGTAACTAAAAAAATATTTTTTTTCCAAAGTAACTAAAAAAATATTTTTTTTTCCAAAGAAACTAAAAAAAAATTTTTTTCCAAAGTAACTAAAAATTATTTTTTTTTCCAAAGTAACTAAAAAAAAATTTTTTTTTCCAAAGTAACTAAAAAATTTTTTTTTTTTCCAAAGAAACTAAAAAAATATTTTTTTTTCCAAAGTAACTAAAAAAAATTTTTTTTTTCCAAAGAAACTAAAAAAATAATTTTTTTTCCAAAGTAACTAAAAAAAATTTTTTTTTTCCAAAGAAACTAAAAAAATTTTTTTTTCCAAAGTAACTAAAAAAATATTTTTTTTTCCAAAGTAACTAAAAAAATATTTTTTTTTCCAAAGTAACTAAAAAATATTTTTTTTCCCAAAGTAACTAAAAAAATATTTTTATTTCCAAAGTAACTAAAAAAATATTTTTTTTTCCAAAGTAACTAAAAAAATATATTTTTTTCCAAAGTAACTAAAAAAATATTTTTTTTCCAAAGTAACTAAAAAAATATTTTTTTTTCCAAAGAAACTAAAAAAAAAATTTTTTTCCAAAGTAACTAAAAAATTTTTTTTTTTCCAAAGTAACTAAAAAAAATTTTTTTTTTCCAAAGTAACTAAAAAAATTTTTTTTTTTCCAAAGAAACTAAAAAAATATTTTTTTTTCCAAAGTAACTAAAAAAAATTTTTTTTTTCCAAAGAAACTAAAAAAATATTTTTTTTTCCAAAGTAACTAAAAAAATATTTTTTTTTCCAAAGTAACTAAAAAAATATTTTTTTTTCCAAAGTAACTAAAAAAATATTTTTTTTTCCAAAGTAACTAAAAAAATATATTTTTTTCCAAAGTAACTAAAAAAATATTTTTTTTTCCAAAGTAACTAAAAAAATATTTTTTTTTCCAAAGTAACTAAAAAAATATTTTTTTTTCCAAAGAAACTAAAAAAATATTTTTTTTTCCAAAGTAACTAAAAAAAATTTTTTTTTTCCAAAGAAACTAAAAAAATATTTTTTTTTCCAAAGTAACTAAAAAATATTTTTTTTCCCAAAGTAACTAAAAAAATATTTTTATTTCCAAAGTAACTAAAAAAATATTTTTTTTTCCAAAGTAACTAAAAAAATATATTTTTTTCCAAAGTAACTAAAAAAATATTTTTTTTCCAAAGTAACTAAAAAAATATTTTTTTTTCCAAAGAAACTAAAAATATTTTTTTTTTCCAAAGTAACTAAAATTTTTTTTTTTTTCCAAAGTAACTAAAAAAAAAATTTTTTTTCCAAAGTAACTAAAAATTTTTTTTTTTTTCCAAAGAAACTAAAAAAATATTTTTTTTTCCAAAGTAACTAAAAAAAATTTTTTTTTTCCAAAGAAACTAAAAAAATAATTTTTTTTCCAAAGTAACTAAAAAAATTTTTTTTTTTCCAAAGAAACTAAAAAAAAATTTTTTTCCAAAGTAACTAAAAAAATATTTTTTTTTCCAAAGTAACTAAAAAAATATTTTTTTTTCCAAAGTAACTAAAAAATATTTTTTTTTTCCAAAGTAACTAAAAAAATATTTTTTTTTCCAAAGTAACTAAAAAAATATTTTTTTTTCCAAAGTAACTAAAAAAATATTTTTTTTCCCAAAGTAACTAAAAAAATATTTTTTTTTCCAAAGTAACTAAAAAAATATATTTTTTTCCAAAGAAACTAAAAAAATATTTTTTTTTCCAAAGTAACTAAAAAAATATTTTTTTTTCCAAAGTAACTAAAAAAATATTTTTTTTCCCAAAGTAACTAAAAAAATATTTTTTTTCCCAAAGAAACTAAAAAAATATTTTTTTTTCCAAAGTAACTAAAATTTTTTTTTTTTTCCAAAGAAACTAAAAAAATATTTTTTTTTCCAAAGTAACTAAAAAAATATTTTTTTTTCCAAAGTAACTAAAAAAATATATTTTTTTCCAAAGTAACTAAAAAAATATATTTTTTTCCAAAGTAACTAAAAAAATATTTTTTTTCCAAAGTAACTAAAAAAATATTTTTTTTTCCAAAGTAACTAAAAAAATATTTTTTTTTCCAAAGTAACTAAAAAAATATTTTTTTTTCCAAAGAAACTAAAAAAATATATTTTTTTCCAAAGTAACTAAAAAATATTTTTTTTTCCAAAGTAACTAAAAAAATATTTTTTTTCCAAAGTAACTAAAAAAATATTTTTTTTCCCAAAGAAACTAAAAAAATATTTTTTTTTCCAAAGAAACTAAAAAAATATTTTTTTTCCAAAGTAACTAAAAAAATATTTTTTTTTCCAAAGTAACTAAAAAAATATTTTTTTTTCCAAAGTAACTAAAAAAATATTTTTTTTTCCAAAGTAACTAAAAAAATATTTTTTTTTCCAAAGTAACTAAAAAAATATATTTTTTTCCAAAGTAACTAAAAAAATATTTTTTTTTCCAAAGTAACTAAAAAAATATTTTTTTTTCCAAAGTAACTAAAAAAATATTTTTTTTTCCAAAGAAACTAAAAAAAATTTTTTTTTTCCAAAGTAAGTAAAAAAAAAAATTTTTTTCCAAAGAAACTAAAAAAATATTTTTTTTTCCAAAGTAACTAAAAAATATTTTTTTTCCCAAAGTAACTAAAAAAATATTTTTTTTTCCAAAGTAACTAAAAAAATATTTTTTTTTCCAAAGTAACTAAAAAAATATATTTTTTTCCAAAGTAACTAAAAAAATATTTTTTTTCCAAAGTAACTAAAAATATATTTTTTTTTCCAAAGAAACTAAAAAAAAATTTTTTTTCCAAAGTAACTAAAAAAATATTTTTTTTTCCAAAGTAACTAAAAAAAAATTTTTTTTTCCAAAGTAACTAAAAAAATATTTTTTTTTCCAAAGAAACTAAAAAAATATTTTTTTTTCCAAAGTAACTAAAACATTTTTTTTTTTTCCAAAGAAACTAAAAAATATTTTTTTTTCCAAAGTAACTAAAAAAATATTTTTTTTTCCAAAGTAACTAAAAAAATATATTTTTTTTTCCCAAAGTAACTAAAAAAATATTTTTTTTTCCAAAGTAACTAAAAAATATTTTTTTTTCCAAAGTAACTAAAAAAATATTTTTTTTTCCAAAGTAACTAAAAAAATATTTTTTTTTCCAAAGTAACTAAAAAAATATTTTTTTTTCCAAAGTAACTAAAAAAATATTTTTTTTTCCAAAGTAACTAAAAAAATATTTTTTTTTCCAAAGTAACTAAAAAAATATTTTTTTTTCCAAAGTAACTAAAAAAATATTTTTTTTTCCAAAGTAACTAAAAAAATATTTTTTTTTCCAAAGAAACTAAAAAAATATTTTTTTTCCCAAAGTAACTAAAAAAATATTTTTTTTTCCAAAGTAACTAAAAAAATATTTTTTTTTCCAAAGTAACTAAAAAAATATTTTTTTTTCCAAAGTAACTAAAAAAATATTTTTTTTTCCAAAGTAACTAAAAAAATATTTTTTTTTCCAAAGTAACTAAAAAAATATTTTTTTTCCAAAGTAACTAAAAAAATATTTTTTTTTCCAAAGTAACTAAAAAAATATATTTTTTTCCAAAGAAACTAAAAAAATATTTTTTTTTCCAAAGTAACTAAAAAAATATTTTTTTTTCCAAAGTAACTAAAAAAATATTTTTTTTCCCAAAGTAACTAAAAAAATATTTTTTTTCCCAAAGAAACTAAAAAAATATTTTTTTTTCCAAAGTAACTAAAATTTTTTTTTTTTTCCAAAGAAACTAAAAAAATATTTTTTTTTCCAAAGTAACTAAAAAAATATTTTTTTTTCCAAAGTAACTAAAAAAATATATTTTTTTCCAAAGTAACTAAAAAAATATATTTTTTTCCAAAGTAACTAAAAAAATATTTTTTTTCCAAAGTAACTAAAAAAATATTTTTTTTTCCAAAGTAACTAAAAAAATATTTTTTTTTCCAAAGTAACTAAAAAAATATTTTTTTTTCCAAAGAAACTAAAAAAATATATTTTTTTCCAAAGTAACTAAAAAATATTTTTTTTTCCAAAGTAACTAAAAAAATATTTTTTTTCCAAAGTAACTAAAAAAATATTTTTTTTCCCAAAGAAACTAAAAAAATATTTTTTTTTCCAAAGAAACTAAAAAAATATTTTTTTTCCAAAGTAACTAAAAAAATATTTTTTTTTCCAAAGTAACTAAAAAAATATTTTTTTTTCCAAAGTAACTAAAAAAATATTTTTTTTTCCAAAGTAACTAAAAAAATATTTTTTTTTCCAAAGTAACTAAAAAAATATATTTTTTTCCAAAGTAACTAAAAAAATATTTTTTTTTCCAAAGTAACTAAAAAAATATTTTTTTTTCCAAAGTAACTAAAAAAATATTTTTTTTTCCAAAGAAACTAAAAAAAATTTTTTTTTTCCAAAGTAAGTAAAAAAAAAAATTTTTTTCCAAAGAAACTAAAAAAATATTTTTTTTTCCAAAGTAACTAAAAAATATTTTTTTTCCCAAAGTAACTAAAAAAATATTTTTTTTTCCAAAGTAACTAAAAAAATATTTTTTTTTCCAAAGTAACTAAAAAAATATATTTTTTTCCAAAGTAACTAAAAAAATATTTTTTTTCCAAAGTAACTAAAAATATATTTTTTTTTCCAAAGAAACTAAAAAAAAATTTTTTTTCCAAAGTAACTAAAAAAATATTTTTTTTTCCAAAGTAACTAAAAAAAAATTTTTTTTTCCAAAGTAACTAAAAAAATATTTTTTTTTCCAAAGAAACTAAAAAAATATTTTTTTTTCCAAAGTAACTAAAACATTTTTTTTTTTTCCAAAGAAACTAAAAAATATTTTTTTTTCCAAAGTAACTAAAAAAATATTTTTTTTTCCAAAGTAACTAAAAAAATATATTTTTTTTTCCCAAAGTAACTAAAAAAATATTTTTTTTTCCAAAGTAACTAAAAAATATTTTTTTTTCCAAAGTAACTAAAAAAATATTTTTTTTTCCAAAGTAACTAAAAAAATATTTTTTTTTCCAAAGTAACTAAAAAAATATTTTTTTTTCCAAAGTAACTAAAAAAATATTTTTTTTTCCAAAGTAACTAAAAAAATATTTTTTTTTCCAAAGTAACTAAAAAAATATTTTTTTTTCCAAAGTAACTAAAAAAATATTTTTTTTTCCAAAGTAACTAAAAAAATATTTTTTTTTCCAAAGAAACTAAAAAAATATTTTTTTTCCCAAAGTAACTAAAAAAATATTTTTTTTTCCAAAGTAACTAAAAAAATATTTTTTTTTCCAAAGTAACTAAAAAAATATTTTTTTTTCCAAAGTAACTAAAAAAATATTTTTTTTTCCAAAGTAACTAAAAAAATATTTTTTTTTCCAAAGTAACTAAAAAAATATTTTTTTTCCAAAGTAACTAAAAAAATATTTTTTTTTCCAAAGTAACTAAAAAAATATTTTTTTTTGCAAAGTAACTAAAAAAATATTTTTTTTTCCAAAGTAACTAAAAAAATATTTTTTTTTCCAAAGTAACTAAAAAAATATATTTTTTTCCAAAGTAACTAAAAAAATATTTTTTTTTCCAAAGTAACTAAAAAAATATTTTTTTTTCCAAAGAAACTAAAAAAATATTTTTTTTTCCAAAGTAACTAAAAAATATATTTTTTCCCAAAGTAACTAAAAAAATATTTTTTTTCCAAAGTAACTAAAAAAATATTTTTTTTTCCAAAGTAACTAAAAAAATATTTTTTTTTCCAAAGTAACTAAAAAAATATTTTTTTTCCAAAGTAACTAAAAAAATTATTTTTTTTCCAAAGAAACTAAAAAAATATTTTTTTTTCCAAAGTAACTAAAAAAAATTTTTTTTTCCAAAGTAACTAAAAAAATTTTTTTTTTTCCAAAGTAACTAAAAAAAAAAAAATTTTTCCAAAGAAACTAAAAAAATATTTTTTTTTCCAAAGTAACTAAAAAATTTTTTTTTTTTCCAAAGAAACTAAAAAATATTTTTTTTTCCAAAGTAACTAAAAAAATATTTTTTTTTTCCAAAGTAACTAAAAAAATATTTTTTTTTCCAAAGTAACTAAAAAATATTTTTTTTTTCCAAAGTAACTAAAAACATTTTTTTTTCCAAAGTAACTAAAAAAATATTTTTTTTTCCAAAGTAACTAAAAAAATATTTTTTTTTCCAAAGAAACTAAAAAAATATTTTTTTTTCCAAAGTAACTAAAAAAAAATTTTTTTTTCCAAAGTAACTAAAAAAATATTTTTTTTTCCAAAGAAACTAAAAAAATATTTTTTTTCCCAAAGTAACTAAAAAAAAAAAATTTTTCCAAAGTAACTAAAAAATAATTTTTTTTCCCAAAGTAACTAAAAAAATATTTTTTTTTCCAAAGTAACTAAAAAAATTTTTTTTTTCCAAAGTAACTAAAAAAATTTTTTTTTTCCAAAGTAACTAAAAAAATATTTTTTTTTCCAAAGTAACTAAAAAAATATTTTTTTTTCCAAAGTAACTAAAAAAATATTTTTTTTTCCAAAGTAACTAAAAAAATATTTTTTTTTCCAAAGTAACTAAAAAAATATTTTTTTTTCCAAAGTAACTAAAAAAATATTTTTTTTTCCAAAGTAACTAAAAAAATATTTTTTTTTCCAAAGAAACTAAAAAAATATTTTTTTTCCAAAGTAACTAAAACATTTTTTTTTTTCCAAAGAAACTAAAAAATATTTTTTTTTCCAAAGTAACTAAAAAAATATTTTTTTTTCCAAAGTAACTAAAAAAATATTTTTTTTTCCAAAGTAACTAAAAAAATATTTTTTTTTCCAAAGAAACTAAAAAAATATTTTTTTTTCCAAAGTAACTAAAACATTTTTTTTTTTCCAAAGAAACTAAAAAATATTTTTTTTTCCAAAGTAACTAAAAAAATATTTTTTTTTCCAAAGTAACTAAAAAAATATATTTTTTTTTCCCAAAGTAACTAAAAAAATATTTTTTTTTCCAAAGTAACTAAAAAATATTTTTTTTTCCAAAGTAACTAAAAAAATATTTTTTTTTCCAAAGTAACTAAAAAAATATTTTTTTTTCCAAAGTAACTAAAAAAATATTTTTTTTTCCAAAGTAACTAAAAAAATATTTTTTTTTCCAAAGTAACTAAAAAAATATTTTTTTTTCCAAAGTAACTAAAAAAATATTTTTTTTTCCAAAGTAACTAAAAAAATATTTTTTTTTCCAAAGTAACTAAAAAAATATTTTTTTTTCCAAAGAAACTAAAAAAATATTTTTTTTCCCAAAGTAACTAAAAAAATATTTTTTTTTCCAAAGTAACTAAAAAAATATTTTTTTTTCCAAAGTAACTAAAAAAATATTTTTTTTTCCAAAGTAACTAAAAAAATATTTTTTTTTCCAAAGTAACTAAAAAAATATTTTTTTTTCCAAAGTAACTAAAAAAATATTTTTTTTCCAAAGTAACTAAAAAAATATTTTTTTTTCCAAAGTAACTAAAAAAATATTTTTTTTTGCAAAGTAACTAAAAAAATATTTTTTTTTTCCAAAGTAACTAAAAAAATATTTTTTTTTCCAAAGTAACTAAAAAAATATATTTTTTTCCAAAGTAACTAAAAAAATATTTTTTTTTCCAAAGTAACTAAAAAAATATTTTTTTTTCCAAAGAAACTAAAAAAATATTTTTTTTTCCAAAGTAACTAAAAAATATATTTTTTCCCAAAGTAACTAAAAAAATATTTTTTTTCCAAAGTAACTAAAAAAATATTTTTTTTTCCAAAGTAACTAAAAAAATATTTTTTTTTCCAAAGTAACTAAAAAAATATTTTTTTTCCAAAGTAACTAAAAAAATTATTTTTTTTCCAAAGAAACTAAAAAAATATTTTTTTTTCCAAAGTAACTAAAAAAAATTTTTTTTTCCAAAGTAACTAAAAAATTTTTTTTTTTTCCAAAGTAACTAAAAAAAAAAATTTTTTTCCAAAGAAACTAAAAAAATATTTTTTTTTCCAAAGTAACTAAAAATTTTTTTTTTTTTCCAAAGAAACTAAAAAATATTTTTTTTTCCAAAGTAACTAAAAAAATATTTTTTTTTTCCAAAGTAACTAAAAAAATATTTTTTTTTCCAAAGTAACTAAAAAATATTTTTTTTTTCCAAAGTAACTAAAAACATTTTTTTTTTCCAAAGTAACTAAAACAATATTTTTTTTTCCAAAGTAACTAAAAAAATATTTTTTTTTCCAAAGAAACTAAAAAAATATTTTTTTTTCCAAAGTAACTAAAAAAAAAATTTTTTTTCCAAAGTAACTAAAAAAATATTTTTTTTTCCAAAGAAACTAAAAAAATATTTTTTTTCCCAAAGTAACTAAAAAAAAAAATTTTTTCCAAAGTAACTAAAAAATAATTTTTTTTCCCAAAGTAACTAAAAAAATATTTTTTTTTCCAAAGTAACTAAAAAAATATTTTTTTTTCCAAAGTAACTAAAAAAATATTTTTTTTCCAAAGTAACTAAAAAAATATTTTTTTTTCCAAAGTAACTAAAAAAATATTTTTTTTTCCAAAGTAACTAAAAAAATATTTTTTTTTCCAAAGTAACTAAAAAAATATTTTTTTTTCCAAAGTAACTAAAAAAATATTTTTTTTTCCAAAGTAACTAAAAAAATATTTTTTTTTCCAAAGTAACTAAAAAAATATTTTTTTTTCCAAAGAAACTAAAAAAATATTTTTTTTTCCAAAGTAACTAAAAAAAAAATTTTTTTTTCCAAAGAAACTAAAAAAATATTTTTTTTTCCAAAGTAACTAAAAAATATTTTTTTTCCCAAAGTAACTAAAAA
Source organism: Melanostigma gelatinosum (assembly GCF_949748355.1). Lineage (NCBI taxonomy): Eukaryota > Metazoa > Chordata > Actinopteri > Perciformes > Zoarcidae > Melanostigma > Melanostigma gelatinosum. The sequence continues at coordinate 15,443 of NW_027635140.1, read as the reverse complement.
AATATTTTTTTTTCCAAAGTAACTAAAAAAATATTTTTTTTCCAAAGTAACTAAAAAAATATTTTTTTTTCCAAAGTAACTAAAAAAATATTTTTTTTCCAAAGTAACTAAAAAAATTTTTTTTTTTCCAAAGAAACTAAAAAAATATTTTTTTTTCCAAAGTAACTAAAAAAAAAATTTTTTTCCAAAGTAACTAAAAAAAAATTTTTTTTTCCAAAGTAACTAAAAAAAAAATTTTTTTTCCAAAGAAACTAAAAAAATATTTTTTTTTCCAAAGTAACTAAAAAATTTTTTTTTTTTCCAAAGAAACTAAAAAATATTTTTTTTTCCAAAGTAACTAAAAAAATATTTTTTTTCCAAAGTAACTAAAAAAATATTTTTTTTTCCAAAGTAACTAAAAAATATTTTTTTTTTCCAAAGTAACTAAAAACATTTTTTTTTTCCAAAGTAACTAAAAAAATATTTTTTTTTCCAAAGTAACTAAAAAAATATTTTTTTTTTCCAAAGAAACTAAAAAAATATTTTTTTTTCCAAAGTAACTAAAAAAAATTTTTTTTTTCCAAAGAAACTAAAAAAAATTTTTTTTTTCCAAAGAAACTAAAAAAATATTTTTTTTTCCAAAGTAACTAAAAAAAAATTTTTTTTTCCAAAGTAACTAAAAAAAAAATTTTTTTTCCAAAGAAACTAAAAAAATATTTTTTTTTCCAAAGTAACTAAAAAAATTTTTTTTTTTCCAAAGAAACTAAAAAATATTTTTTTTTCCAAAGTAACTAAAAAAATATTTTTTTTCCAAAGTAACTAAAAAAATATTTTTTTTTCCAAAGTAACTAAAAAATATTTTTTTTTTCCAAAGTAACTAAAAACATTTTTTTTTTCCAAAGTAACTAAAAAAATATTTTTTTTTCCAAAGTAACTAAAAAAATATTTTTTTTTTCCAAAGTAACTAAAAAAATATTTTTTTTTCCAAAGTAACTAAAAAAATATTTTTTTTTCCAAAGTAACTAAAAAAATATTTTTTTTTCCAAAGTAACTAAAAAATTATTTTTTTTCCAAAGTAACTAAAAAAAATTATTTTTTTTCCAAAGTAACTAAAAAAAATTTTTTTTTTCCAAAGAAACTAAAAAAATATTTTTTTTTCCAAAGTAACTAAAAAAATTTTTTTTTTCCAAAGAAACTAAAAAAATTTTTTTTTCCAAAGTAACTAAAAAAATTTTTTTTTTTCCAAAGTAACTAAAAAAATATTTTTTTTTCCAAAGTAACTAAAAAAATATTTTTTTTTCCAAAGTAACTAAAAAAATATTTTTTTTTCCAAAGTAACTAAAAAAATATATTTTTTTCCAAAGTAACTAAAAAAATATTTTTTTTTCCAAAGTAACTAAAAAAATATTTTTTTTTCCAAAGTAACTAAAAAAATATTTTTTTTTCCAAAGAAACTAAAAAAATATTTTTTTTTCCAAAGTAACTAAAAAAAATTTTTTTTTTCCAAAGAAACTAAAAAAATATTTTTTTTTCCAAAGTAACTAAAAAATATTTTTTTTCCCAAAGTAACTAAAAAAATATTTTTATTTCCAAAGTAACTAAAAAAATATTTTTTTTTCCAAAGTAACTAAAAAAATATATTTTTTTCCAAAGTAACTAAAAAAATATTTTTTTTCCAAAGTAACTAAAAAAATATTTTTTTTTCCAAAGAAACTAAAAAAATTTTTTTTTTCCAAAGTAACTAAAAATTATTTTTTTTTCCAAAGTAACTAAAAAAAATTTTTTTTTTCCAAAGTAACTAAAAAAATTTTTTTTTTTCCAAAGAAACTAAAAAAATATTTTTTTTTCCAAAGTAACTAAAAAAAAATTTTTTTTTCCAAAGAAACTAAAAAAATAAATTTTTTTCCAAAGTAACTAAAAAAAATTTTTTTTTTCCAAAGAAACTAAAAAAATTTTTTTTTCCAAAGTAACTAAAAAAATTTTTTTTTTTCCAAAGTAACTAAAAAAATATTTTTTTTTCCAAAGTAACTAAAAAATATTTTTTTCCCAAAGTAACTAAAAAAATATTTTTATTTCCAAAGTAACTAAAAAAATATTTTTTTTTCCAAAGTAACTAAAAAAATATATTTTTTTCCAAAGTAACTAAAAAAATATTTTTTTTCCAAAGTAACTAAAAAAATATTTTTTTTTCCAAAGAAACTAAAAAAAATTTTTTTTTCCAAAGTAACTAAAAATTTTTTTTTTTTCCAAAGTAACTAAAAAAAATTTTTTTTTTCCAAAGTAACTAAAAAATTTTTTTTTTTTCCAAAGAAACTAAAAAAATATTTTTTTTTCCAAAGTAACTAAAAAAAATTTTTTTTTTCCAAAGAAACTAAAAAAATATTTTTTTTTCCAAAGTAACTAAAAAAATATTTTTTTTTCCAAAGTAACTAAAAAAATATTTTTTTTTCCAAAGTAACTAAAAAAATATTTTTTTTTCCAAAGTAACTAAAAAAATATATTTTTTTCCAAAGTAACTAAAAAAAAAATTTTTTTCCAAAGTAACTAAAAAAATATTTTTTTTTCCAAAGTAACTAAAAAAATATTTTTTTTTCCAAAGAAACTAAAAAAATATTTTTTTTTCCAAAGTAACTAAAAAAAAATTTTTTTTTCCAAAGAAACTAAAAAAATATTTTTTTTTCCAAAGTAACTAAAAAATATTTTTTTTCCCAAAGTAACTAAAAAAATATTTTTATTTCCAAAGTAACTAAAAAAATATTTTTTTTTCCAAAGTAACTAAAAAAATATATTTTTTTCCAAAGTAACTAAAAAAATATTTTTTTTCCAAAGTAACTAAAAAAATATTTTTTTTTCCAAAGAAACTAAAAAAAAATTTTTTTTCCAAAGTAACTAAAATTTTTTTTTTTTTCCAAAGTAACTAAAAAAAAATTTTTTTTTCCAAAGTAACTAAAAAATTTTTTTTTTTTCCAAAGAAACTAAAAAAATTTTTTTTTTTCCAAAGTAACTAAAAAAAATTTTTTTTTTCCAAAGAAACTAAAAAAATAATTTTTTTTCCAAAGTAACTAAAAAAAATTTTTTTTTTCCAAAGAAACTAAAAAATTTTTTTTTTCCAAAGTAACTAAAAAAATATTTTTTTTTCCAAAGTAACTAAAAAAATATTTTTTTTTCCAAAGTAACTAAAAAATATTTTTTTTTTCCAAAGTAACTAAAAAATTTTTTTTTTTTCCAAAGTAACTAAAAAAATATTTTTTTTTCCAAAGTAACTAAAAAAATATTTTTTTTTCCAAAGTAACTAAAAAAATATTTTTTTTTCCAAAGTAACTAAAAAAATATATTTTTTTCCAAAGAAACTAAAAAAATATTTTTTTTTCCAAAGTAACTAAAAAAATATTTTTTTTTCCAAAGTAACTAAAAAAATATTTTTTTTCCCAAAGTAACTAAAAAAATATATTTTTTCCCAAAGAAACTAAAAAAATATTTTTTTTTCCAAAGTAACTAAAATTTTTTTTTTTTTCCAAAGAAACTAAAAAAATATTTTTTTTTCCAAAGTAACTAAAAAAATATTTTTTTTTCCAAAGTAACTAAAAAAATATATTTTTTTCCAAAGTAACTAAAAAAATATATTTTTTTCCAAAGTAACTAAAAAAATATTTTTTTTCCAAAGTAACTAAAAAAATATTTTTTTTTCCAAAGTAACTAAAAAAATATTTTTTTTTCCAAAGTAACTAAAAAAATATTTTTTTTTCCAAAGAAACTAAAAAAATATATTTTTTTCCAAAGTAACTAAAAAATATTTTTTTTTCCAAAGTAACTAAAAAAATATTTTTTTTCCAAAGTAACTAAAAAAATATTTTTTTTCCCAAAGAAACTAAAAAAATATTTTTTTTTCCAAAGAAACTAAAAAAATATTTTTTTTCCAAAGTAACTAAAAAAATATTTTTTTTTCCAAAGTAACTAAAAAAATATTTTTTTTTCCAAAGTAACTAAAAAAATATTTTTTTTTCCAAAGTAACTAAAAAAATATTTTTTTTTCCAAAGTAACTAAAAAAATATATTTTTTTCCAAAGTAACTAAAAAAATATTTTTTTTTCCAAAGTAACTAAAAAAATATTTTTTTTTCCAAAGTAACTAAAAAAATATTTTTTTTTCCAAAGAAACTAAAAAAATATTTTTTTTCCCAAAGTAACTAAAAAAATATTTTTTTTTCCAAAGTAACTAAAAAAATATTTTTTTTTCCAAAGTAACTAAAAAAATATTTTTTTTTCCAAAGTAACTAAAAAAATATTTTTTTTTCCAAAGTAACTAAAAAAATATTTTTTTTTCCAAAGTAACTAAAAAAATATTTTTTTTCCAAAGTAACTAAAAAAATATTTTTTTTTCCAAAGTAACTAAAAAAATATTTTTTTTTGCAAAGTAACTAAAAAAATATTTTTTTTTCCAAAGTAACTAAAAAAATATTTTTTTTTCCAAAGTAACTAAAAAAATATATTTTTTTCCAAAGTAACTAAAAAAATATTTTTTTTTCCAAAGTAACTAAAAAAATATTTTTTTTTCCAAAGAAACTAAAAAAATATTTTTTTTTCCAAAGTAACTAAAAAATATATTTTTTCCCAAAGTAACTAAAAAAATATTTTTTTTCCAAAGTAACTAAAAAAATATTTTTTTTTCCAAAGTAACTAAAAAAATATTTTTTTTTCCAAAGTAACTAAAAAAATATTTTTTTTCCAAAGTAACTAAAAAAATTATTTTTTTTCCAAAGAAACTAAAAAAAAATTTTTTTTTCCAAAGTAACTAAAAAAAATTTTTTTTTCCAAAGTAACTAAAAAAATTTTTTTTTTTCCAAAGTAACTAAAAAAAAAAATTTTTTTCCAAAGAAACTAAAAAAATATTTTTTTTTCCAAAGTAACTAAAAAATTTTTTTTTTTTCCAAAGAAACTAAAAAATATTTTTTTTTCCAAAGTAACTAAAAAAATATTTTTTTTTTCCAAAGTAACTAAAAAAATATTTTTTTTTCCAAAGTAACTAAAAAATATTTTTTTTTTCCAAAGTAACTAAAAACATTTTTTTTTTCCAAAGTAACTAAAAAAATATTTTTTTTTCCAAAGTAACTAAAAAAATATTTTTTTTTCCAAAGAAACTAAAAAAATATTTTTTTTTCCAAAGTAACTAAAAAAAAATTTTTTTTTCCAAAGTAACTAAAAAAATATTTTTTTTTCCAAAGAAACTAAAAAAATATTTTTTTTTCCAAAGTAACTAAAAAAATATTTTTTTTTCCAAAGTAACTAAAAAAATATTTTTTTTTCCAAAGTAACTAAAAAAATATTTTTTTTTCCAAAGTAACTAAAAAAATATTTTTTTTTCCAAAGTAACTAAAAAAATATTTTTTTTTCCAAAGAAACTAAAAAAATATTTTTTTTCCAAAGTAACTAAAACATTTTTTTTTTTTCCAAAGAAACTAAAAAATATTTTTTTTTCCAAAGTAACTAAAAAAATATTTTTTTTTCCAAAGTAACTAAAAAAATATTTTTTTTTCCAAAGTAACTAAAAAAATATTTTTTTTTCCAAAGAAACTAAAAAAATATTTTTTTTTCCAAAGTAACTAAAACATTTTTTTTTTCCAAAGAAACTAAAAAATATTTTTTTTTCCAAAGTAACTAAAAAAATATTTTTTTTTCCAAAGTAACTAAAAAAATATATTTTTTTTCCCCAAAGTAACTAAAAAAATATTTTTTTTTCCAAAGTAACTAAAAAATATTTTTTTTTCCAAAGTAACTAAAAAAATATTTTTTTTTCCAAAGTAACTAAAAAAATATTTTTTTTTCCAAAGTAACTAAAAAAATATTTTTTTTTCCAAAGTAACTAAAAAAATATTTTTTTTTCCAAAGTAACTAAAAAAATATTTTTTTTTCCAAAGTAACTAAAAAAATATTTTTTTTTCCAAAGTAACTAAAAAAATATTTTTTTTTCCAAAGTAACTAAAAAAATATTTTTTTTTCCAAAGAAACTAAAAAAATATTTTTTTTCCCAAAGTAACTAAAAAAATATTTTTTTTTCCAAAGTAACTAAAAAAATATTTTTTTTTCCAAAGTAACTAAAAAAATATTTTTTTTTCCAAAGTAACTAAAAAAATATTTTTTTTTCCAAAGTAACTAAAAAAATATTTTTTTTTCCAAAGTAACTAAAAAAATATTTTTTTTCCAAAGTAACTAAAAAAATATTTTTTTTTCCAAAGTAACTAAAAAAATATTTTTTTTTGCAAAGTAACTAAAAAAATATTTTTTTTTCCAAAGTAACTAAAAAAATATTTTTTTTTCCAAAGTAACTAAAAAAATATATTTTTTTCCAAAGTAACTAAAAAAATATTTTTTTTTCCAAAGTAACTAAAAAAATATTTTTTTTTCCAAAGAAACTAAAAAAATATTTTTTTTTCCAAAGTAACTAAAAAATATATTTTTTCCCAAAGTAACTAAAAAAATATTTTTTTTCCAAAGTAACTAAAAAAATATTTTTTTTTCCAAAGTAACTAAAAAAATATTTTTTTTTCCAAAGTAACTAAAAAAATATTTTTTTTCCAAAGTAACTAAAAAAATTATTTTTTTTCCAAAGAAACTAAAAAAATATTTTTTTTTCCAAAGTAACTAAAAAAAATATTTTTTTCCAAAGTAACTAAAAAAATTTTTTTTTTTCCAAAGTAACTAAAAAAAAAAATTTTTTTCCAAAGAAACTAAAAAAATATTTTTTTTTCCAAAGTAACTAAAAATTTTTTTTTTTTTCCAAAGAAACTAAAAAATATTTTTTTTTCCAAAGTAACTAAAAAAATATTTTTTTTTTCCAAAGTAACTAAAAAAATATTTTTTTTTCCAAAGTAACTAAAAAATATTTTTTTTTTCCAAAGTAACTAAAAACATTTTTTTTTTCCAAAGTAACTAAAAAAATATTTTTTTTTCCAAAGTAACTAAAAAAATATTTTTTTTTCCAAAGAAACTAAAAAAATATTTTTTTTTCCAAAGTAACTAAAAAAAAAATTTTTTTTCCAAAGTAACTAAAAAAATATTTTTTTTTCCAAAGAAACTAAAAAAATATTTTTTTTCCCAAAGTAACTAAAAAAAAATTTTTTTTCCAAAGTAACTAAAAAATAATTTTTTTTCCCAAAGTAACTAAAAAAATATTTTTTTTTCCAAAGTAACTAAAAAAATATTTTTTTTTCCAAAGTAACTAAAAAAATATTTTTTTTCCAAAGTAACTAAAAAAATATTTTTTTTTCCAAAGTAACTAAAAAAATATTTTTTTTTCCAAAGTAACTAAAAAAATATTTTTTTTTCCAAAGTAACTAAAAAAATATTTTTTTTTCCAAAGTAACTAAAAAAATATTTTTTTTTCCAAAGTAACTAAAAAAATATTTTTTTTTCCAAAGTAACTAAAAAAATATTTTTTTTTCCAAAGAAACTAAAAAAATATTTTTTTTTCCAAAGTAACTAAAAAAAATTTTTTTTTTCCAAAGAAACTAAAAAAATATTTTTTTTTCCAAAGTAACTAAAAAATATTTTTTTTCCCAAAGTAACTAAAAAAATATTTTTTTTTCCAAAGTAACTAAAAAAATATTTTTTTTCCAAAGTAACTAAAAAAATATTTTTTTTTCCAAAGTAACTAAAAAAATATTTTTTTTCCAAAGTAACTAAAAAAAATTTTTTTTTTCCAAAGAAACTAAAAAAATATTTTTTTTTCCAAAGTAACTAAAAAAAAAAATTTTTTCCAAAGTAACTAAAAAAATATTTTTTTTTCCAAAGTAACTAAAAAAATATTTTTTTTTCCAAAGTAACTAAAAAAATATTTTTTTTTCCAAATTAACTAAAAAAATATTTTTTTTTCCAAAGTAACTAAAAAAATATATTTTTTTCCAAAGTAACTAAAAAAATATTTTTTTTTCCAAAGTAACTAAAAAAATATTTTTTTTTCCAAAGTAACTAAAAAAATATTTTTTTTTCCAAAGAAACTAAAAAAATATTTTTTTTTCCAAAGTAACTAAAAAAAATTTTTTTTTTCCAAAGAAACTAAAAAAATATTTTTTTTTCCAAAGTAACTAAAAAATATTTTTTTTCCCAAAGTAACTAAAAAAATATTTTTTTTTCCAAAGTAACTAAAAAAATATTTTTTTTTCCAAAGTAACTAAAAATATATATTTTTTTCCAAAGTAACTAAAAAAATATTTTTTTTCCAAAGTAACTAAAAAAATATTTTTTTTCCAAAGAAACTAAAAAATTTTTTTTTTCCAAAGTAACTAAAAAAATATTTTTTTTTCCAAAGTAACTAAAAAAATATTTTTTTTTCCAAAGTAACTAAAAAATATTTTTTTTCCCAAAGTAACTAAAAAAATATTTTTTTTCCCAAAGTAACTAAAAAAATATTTTTATTTCCAAAGTAACTAAAAAAATATTTTTTTTTCCAAAGTAACTAAAAAAATATATTTTTTTCCAAAGTAACTAAAAAAATTTTTTTTTTCCAAAGAAACTAAAAAATTTTTTTTTTCCAAAGTAACTAAAAAAATATTTTTTTTTCCAAAGTAACTAAAAAAATATTTTTTTTTCCAAAGTAACTAAAAAATATTTTTTTTCCCAAAGTAACTAAAAAAATATTTTTATTTCCAAAGTAACTAAAAAAATATTTTTTTTTCCAAAGTAACTAAAAAAATATATTTTTTTCCAAAGTAACTAAAAAAATATTTTTTTTCCAAAGTAACTAAAAAAATATTTTTTTTTCCAAAGAAACTAAAAAAAAATTTTTTTTCCAAAGTAACTAAAAATTTTTTTTTTTTCCAAAGTAACTAAAAAAAATTTTTTTTTTCCAAAGTAACTAAAAAATTTTTTTTTTTTTCCAAAGAAACTAAAAAAATATTTTTTTTTCCAAAGTAACTAAAAAAAATTTTTTTTTTCCAAAGAAACTAAAAAAATATTTTTTTTTCCAAAGTAACTAAAAAAATATTTTTTTTTCCAAAGTAACTAAAAAAATATTTTTTTTTCCAAAGTAACTAAAAAAATATTTTTTTTTCCAAAGTAACTAAAAAAATATATTTTTTTCCAAAGTAACTAAAAAAAAATTTTTTTTCCAAAGTAACTAAAAAAATATTTTTTTTTCCAAAGTAACTAAAAAAATATTTTTTTTTCCAAAGAAACTAAAAAAATATTTTTTTTTCCAAAGTAACTAAAAAATTTTTTTTTTTCCAAAGTAACTAAAAAAAATTTTTTTTTTCCAAAGTAACTAAAAAATTTTTTTTTTTTCCAAAGAAACTAAAAAAATATTTTTTTTTCCAAAGTAACTAAAAAAAATTTTTTTTTTCCAAAGAAACTAAAAAAATATTTTTTTTTCCAAAGTAACTAAAAAAATATTTTTTTTTCCAAAGTAACTAAAAAAATATTTTTTTTTCCAAAGTAACTAAAAAAATATTTTTTTTTCCAAAGTAACTAAAAAAATATATTTTTTTCCAAAGTAACTAAAAAAAATTTTTTTTTCCAAAGTAACTAAAAAAATATTTTTTTTTCCAAAGTAACTAAAAAAATATTTTTTTTTCCAAAGAAACTAAAAAAATATTTTTTTTTCCAAAGTAACTAAAAAAAAATTTTTTTTTCCAAAGAAACTAAAAAAATATTTTTTTTTCCAAAGTAACTAAAAAATATTTTTTTTCCCAAAGTAACTAAAAAAATATTTTTATTTCCAAAGTAACTAAAAAAATATTTTTTTTTCCAAAGTAACTAAAAAAATATATTTTTTTCCAAAGTAACTAAAAAAATATTTTTTTTCCAAAGTAACTAAAAAAATATTTTTTTTTCCAAAGAAACTAAAAAAAAATTTTTTTTCCAAAGTAACTAAAATTTTTTTTTTTTTCCAAAGTAACTAAAAAAAAATTTTTTTTTCCAAAGTAACTAAAAAATTTTTTTTTTTTCCAAAGAAACTAAAAAAATTTTTTTTTTTCCAAAGTAACTAAAAAAAATTTTTTTTTTCCAAAGAAACTAAAAAAATAATTTTTTTTCCAAAGTAACTAAAAAAAATTTTTTTTTTCCAAAGAAACTAAAAAAATTTTTTTTTCCAAAGTAACTAAAAAAATATTTTTTTTTCCAAAGTAACTAAAAAAATATTTTTTTTTCCAAAGTAACTAAAAAATATTTTTTTTTTCCAAAGTAACTAAAAAATTTTTTTTTTTTCCAAAGTAACTAAAAAAATATTTTTTTTTCCAAAGTAACTAAAAAAATATTTTTTTTTCCAAAGTAACTAAAAAAATATTTTTTTTTCCAAAGTAACTAAAAAAATATATTTTTTTCCAAAGAAACTAAAAAAATATTTTTTTTTCCAAAGTAACTAAAAAAATATTTTTTTTTCCAAAGTAACTAAAAAAATATTTTTTTTCCCAAAGTAACTAAAAAAATATTTTTTTTCCCAAAGAAACTAAAAAAATATTTTTTTTTCCAAAGTAACTAAAATTTTTTTTTTTTTCCAAAGAAACTAAAAAAATATTTTTTTTTCCAAAGTAACTAAAAAAATATTTTTTTTTCCAAAGTAACTAAAAAAATATATTTTTTTCCAAAGTAACTAAAAAAATATATTTTTTTCCAAAGTAACTAAAAAAATATTTTTTTTCCAAAGTAACTAAAAAAATATTTTTTTTTCCAAAGTAACTAAAAAAATATTTTTTTTTCCAAAGTAACTAAAAAAATATTTTTTTTCCAAAGAAACTAAAAAAATATATTTTTTTCCAAAGTAACTAAAAAATATTTTTTTTTCCAAAGTAACTAAAAAAATATTTTTTTTCCAAAGTAACTAAAAAAATATTTTTTTTCCCAAAGAAACTAAAAAAATATTTTTTTTTCCAAAGAAACTAAAAAAATATTTTTTTTCCAAAGTAACTAAAAAAATATTTTTTTTTCCAAAGTAACTAAAAAAATATTTTTTTTTCCAAAGTAACTAAAAAAATATTTTTTTTTCCAAAGTAACTAAAAAAATATTTTTTTTTCCAAAGTAACTAAAAAAATATATTTTTTTCCAAAGTAACTAAAAAAATATTTTTTTTTCCAAAGTAACTAAAAAAATATTTTTTTTTCCAAAGTAACTAAAAAAATATTTTTTTTTCCAAAGAAACTAAAAAAATATTTTTTTTCCCAAAGTAACTAAAAAAATATTTTTTTTTCCAAAGTAACTAAAAAAATATTTTTTTTTCCAAAGTAACTAAAAAAATATATTTTTTTCCAAAGTAACTAAAAAAATATTTTTTTTCCAAAGTAACTAAAAAAATATTTTTTTTTCCAAAGTAACTAAAAAAATATTTTTTTTTCCAAAGTAACTAAAAAAATATTTTTTTTTCCAAAGAAACTAAAAAAATATATTTTTTTCCAAAGTAACTAAAAAATATTTTTTTTTCCAAAGTAACTAAAAAAATATTTTTTTTCCAAAGTAACTAAAAAAATATTTTTTTTCCCAAAGAAACTAAAAAAATATTTTTTTTTCCAAAGAAACTAAAAAAATATTTTTTTTCCAAAGTAACTAAAAAAATATTTTTTTTTCCAAAGTAACTAAAAAAATATTTTTTTTTCCAAAGTAACTAAAAAAATATTTTTTTTTCCAAAGTAACTAAAAAAATATTTTTTTTTCCAAAGTAACTAAAAAAATATTTTTTTTTCCAAAGTAACTAAAAAAATATTTTTTTTTCCAAAGTAACTAAAAAAATATTTTTTTTTCCAAAGTAACTAAAAAAATATTTTTTTTTCCAAAGAAACTAAAAAAATATTTTTTTTCCCAAAGTAACTAAAAAAATATTTTTTTTTCCAAAGTAACTAAAAAAATATTTTTTTTTCCAAAGTAACTAAAAAAATATTTTTTTTTCCAAAGTAACTAAAAAAATATTTTTTTTTCCAAAGTAACTAAAAAAATATTTTTTTTTCCAAAGTAACTAAAAAAATATTTTTTTTCCAAAGTAACTAAAAAAATATTTTTTTTTCCAAAGTAACTAAAAAAATATTTTTTTTTGCAAAGTAACTAAAAAAATATTTTTTTTTCCAAAGTAACTAAAAAAATATTTTTTTTTCCAAAGTAACTAAAAAAATATATTTTTTTCCAAAGTAACTAAAAAAATATTTTTTTTTCCAAAGTAACTAAAAAAATATTTTTTTTTCCAAAGAAACTAAAAAAATATTTTTTTTTCCAAAGTAACTAAAAAATATATTTTTTCCCAAAGTAACTAAAAAAATATTTTTTTTCCAAAGTAACTAAAAAAATATTTTTTTTTCCAAAGTAACTAAAAAAATATTTTTTTTTCCAAAGTAACTAAAAAAATATTTTTTTTCCAAAGTAACTAAAAAAATTATTTTTTTTCCAAAGAAACTAAAAAAAAAATTTTTTTTCCAAAGTAACTAAAAAAAATTTTTTTTTCCAAAGTAACTAAAAAAATTTTTTTTTTTCCAAAGTAACTAAAAAAAAAAATTTTTTTCCAAAGAAACTAAAAAAATTTTTTTTTTTCCAAAGTAACTAAAAAAATTTTTTTTTTTCCAAAGAAACTAAAAAATATTTTTTTTTCCAAAGTAACTAAAAAAATATTTTTTTTTTCCAAAGTAACTAAAAAAATATTTTTTTTTCCAAAGTAACTAAAAAATATTTTTTTTTTCCAAAGTAACTAAAAACATTTTTTTTTTCCAAAGTAACTAAAAAAATATTTTTTTTTCCAAAGTAACTAAAAAAATATTTTTTTTTCCAAAGAAACTAAAAAAATATTTTTTTTTCCAAAGTAACTAAAAAAAAAATTTTTTTTCCAAAGTAACTAAAAAAATATTTTTTTTTCCAAAGAAACTAAAAAAATATTTTTTTTTCCAAAGTAACTAAAAAAATATTTTTTTTTCCAAAGTAACTAAAAAAATATTTTTTTTTCCAAAGTAACTAAAAAAATATTTTTTTTTCCAAAGTAACTAAAAAAATATTTTTTTTTCCAAAGTAACTAAAAAAATATTTTTTTTTCCAAAGAAACTAAAAAAATATTTTTTTTCCAAAGTAACTAAAACATTTTTTTTTTTTCCAAAGAAACTAAAAAATATTTTTTTTTCCAAAGTAACTAAAAAAATATTTTTTTTTCCAAAGTAACTAAAAAAATATTTTTTTTTCCAAAGTAACTAAAAAAATATTTTTTTTTCCAAAGAAACTAAAAAAATATTTTTTTTTCCAAAGTAACTAAAACATTTTTTTTTTCCAAAGAAACTAAAAAATATTTTTTTTTCCAAAGTAACTAAAAAAATATTTTTTTTTCCAAAGTAACTAAAAAAATATATTTTTTTTCCCCAAAGTAACTAAAAAAATATTTTTTTTTCCAAAGTAACTAAAAAATATTTTTTTTTCCAAAGTAACTAAAAAAATATTTTTTTTTCCAAAGTAACTAAAAAAATATTTTTTTTTCCAAAGTAACTAAAAAAATATTTTTTTTTCCAAAGTAACTAAAAAAATATTTTTTTTTCCAAAGTAACTAAAAAAATATTTTTTTTTCCAAAGTAACTAAAAAAATATTTTTTTTTCCAAAGTAACTAAAAAAATATTTTTTTTTCCAAAGTAACTAAAAAAATATTTTTTTTTCCAAAGAAACTAAAAAAATATTTTTTTTCCCAAAGTAACTAAAAAAATATTTTTTTTTCCAAAGTAACTAAAAAAATATTTTTTTTTCCAAAGTAACTAAAAAAATATTTTTTTTTCCAAAGTAACTAAAAAAATATTTTTTTTTCCAAAGTAACTAAAAAAATATTTTTTTTTCCAAAGTAACTAAAAAATATTTTTTTTCCAAAGTAACTAAAAAAATATTTTTTTTTCCAAAGTAACTAAAAAAATATTTTTTTTTGCAAAGTAACTAAAAAAATATTTTTTTTTCCAAAGTAACTAAAAAAATATTTTTTTTTCCAAAGTAACTAAAAAAATATATTTTTTTCCAAAGTAACTAAAAAAATATTTTTTTTTCCAAAGTAACTAAAAAAATATTTTTTTTTCCAAAGAAACTAAAAAAATATTTTTTTTTCCAAAGTAACTAAAAAATATATTTTTTCCCAAAGTAACTAAAAAAATATTTTTTTCCAAAGTAACTAAAAAAATATTTTTTTTTCCAAAGTAACTAAAAAAATATTTTTTTTTCCAAAGTAACTAAAAAAATATTTTTTTTCCAAAGTAACTAAAAAAATTATTTTTTTTCCAAAGAAACTAAAAAAATATTTTTTTTTCCAAAGTAACTAAAAAAAATATTTTTTCCAAAGTAACTAAAAAAAATTTTTTTTTTCCAAAGTAACTAAAAAAAAAAATTTTTTTCCAAAGAAACTAAAAAAATATTTTTTTTTCCAAAGTAACTAAAAAATTTTTTTTTTTTCCAAGAAACTAAAAAATATTTTTTTTTCCAAAGTAACTAAAAAAAATATTTTTTTTTTCCAAAGTAACTAAAAAAATATTTTTTTTTCCAAAGTAACTAAAAAATATTTTTTTTTTCCAAAGTAACTAAAAACATTTTTTTTTTCCAAAGTAACTAAAAAAATATTTTTTTTTCCAAAGTAACTAAAAAAATATTTTTTTTTCCAAAGAAACTAAAAAAATATTTTTTTTTCCAAAGTAACTAAAAAAAAATTTTTTTTTTCCAAAGTAACTAAAAAAATATTTTTTTTTCCAAAGAAACTAAAAAAATATTTTTTTTCCCAAAGTAACTAAAAAAAATTTTTTTTTCCAAAGTAACTAAAAAATAATTTTTTTTCCCAAAGTAACTAAAAAAATATTTTTTTTTCCAAAGTAACTAAAAAAATATTTTTTTTTCCAAAGTAACTAAAAAAATATTTTTTTCCAAAGTAACTAAAAAAATATTTTTTTTTCCAAAGTAACTAAAAAAATATTTTTTTTCCAAAGTAACTAAAAAAATATTTTTTTTTCCAAAGTAACTAAAAAATATTTTTTTTTCCAAAGTAACTAAAAAAATATTTTTTTTTCCAAAGTAACTAAAAAAATATTTTTTTTTCCAAAGTAACTAAAAAAATATTTTTTTTTCCAAAGAAACTAAAAAAATATTTTTTTTTCCAAAGTAACTAAAAAAAATTTTTTTTTTCCAAAGAAACTAAAAAAATATTTTTTTTTCCAAAGTAACTAAAAAATATTTTTTTTCCCAAAGTAACTAAAAAAATATTTTTTTTTCCAAAGTAACTAAAAAAATATTTTTTTTCCAAAGTAACTAAAAAAATATTTTTTTTCCAAAGTAACTAAAAAAATATTTTTTTTCCAAAGTAACTAAAAAAAATTTTTTTTTTCCAAAGAAACTAAAAAAATATTTTTTTTTCCAAAGTAACTAAAAAAAAAAAATTTTTCCAAAGTAACTAAAAAAAATTTTTTTTTCCAAAGTAACTAAAAAAAAAAAAATTTTTCCAAAGAAACTAAAAAAATATTTTTTTTCCAAAGTAACTAAAAAATTTTTTTTTTTT